>NC_062279.1:123762705-124065735 GCF_902655055.1 Lutra lutra | reverse complement strand
TTCAACCAACAGTACAAGGGGGTCTTTTTTTCTCCACATCTTCACCAACAGTTGTTGTTTCTTATATATATATTTTTTTTATCTGAGCCATTTTGATAGATGTGATGTGATATATCATTGTGGTTTTGGTTTATATTTCCCTGATGATCAGTGATGTTGAGCATCTTTTCATGTGTCTGTTGGCCATTTGTATATCTTTTTTGGAGAAATGTCTGTTTGTGTCTTCTACCAATTTTTAGTTTGATTATTTGTTTTGGGCATACTGAGTTGTATCAGTTCTTTGTATATTTTGGATACTAACCCTTTATCAGATATGTCACTTGTAAATATCTTCTCCCGTTCTGTAGTTTGCCTTTTAGTTTTGTTGATTATTTCCTTCACTGTGCAGAAGCTTTTTATTTTGATGTATTCTCTATAGTTTATTTTTGTCTCTACTTCCCTTGTCTCAGGAGACATCTTTAGAAAAATGTTGCTACTACTGATACCAGAGATTGCTGCCTGTGCTTTCTTCAAGGATTTTTATATTTTCATGTCTCACATTTAGGTCTTTAAACTGTTTTGAGTTTGTTTTTGTGAATGGTGAAATAAAGTTTCATTCTTTTGTGTGCTGCTTCCAGTTTTCTCAACACCATTTGTTGAAGAGACTATCTTTTTCCCCACTGGATAGTCATTCCTTGTCAAAGATTAACTGACCATATAATTGTGGGCTTACTTCTAGGTTTTCTTTTCTATTTTATTGATCTATGTGTCTATTTTTATGCCACTACCATACTATTTTAATTACTACACCTCATAAATAAATAGTGAGAACTTTACATCTTCCTTACCAATTCAGGTGCCTTTTATTTATTTATGTTGTCTGATTGCTATGGGTAGGGAAGGCTTCCAGTACTTTGTTGAATGAAAGTGGTGAGAGTGAACATCTCTGTCTTGTTCTTGATTTTGGGGGAAGAGCTCTCATTTTCTCCCATTAAGTATGATGTTGGCTGGGGGCTTTTCATCTAAGGTCTTTACTGTTGCCTGTAGACCTAACTTTGCAAAGGGTTTTTAAATCATGAATCGATGTTGTGCTTTGTCAAATGCATCTATTAAAGTGATCATATGGTTTGTATCCTTTCTCTTGTTGATGTGATGTATCAGATTGATTGTTTTGCAAACATTAAAGTACTCTTGCTTCCCAAGACTAAATCCTGCTTGATTGTGGTATATGGTTTTTTTAATGTATTGTTGGATTTAATTTGCTAATATTTTGTTGAGGATTTTTGCATCTATATTCAGAGAGATACTGGTCCATAATTCTCTTTTCTTGTTGTGTCTTTTTTTTTCTTTTATAAATACAATTTATTTTTTTAATTTTTTTAGAAGATTTTATTTATTTATTTGACAGACATCGATCACAAGTACACAGACAAGCAGGCAGAGAGAGAGGAAGGGAAGCAGGCTCCCTGCTGAGCAGATAGCCTGATGCTGGGCTTGATCCCAGGACCCTGGGATCATGACCTGAGCCAAAGGCAGAACCTTTAACCCACTGAGCCACCCAGGTGCCCCTCTTGTGTCTTTATCTGGTTTTTATATCAGAGTGATACTGAGCTCATAGAATGAATTTGGATGTTTTCCTTCTTGTATTTTTTGGAATAGTTTAAGAGTAAGTATTAGCTCATCTTTAAGTGTTTGGTAGAATTCACCTGTGGGCCATCTGGTCCTGGGCTCCTGTTTTTGGGAAATATCACTGACTTTTGAACCAGGTGGTAAGCAAAGCTGAATGGGCCTAGAAGAGATTCTTAATAAAATCTGAAACTCCCCCCACCAATAAGTGGGGTCTGCTTCTCCTTCCCTTAACTGTGAGAGATCTTGATCACTGCTTTGACCAACAGAGTAAGATAGAAGTGAGGATTGTGCTAAATTTTTGTGTCAGTCCTCAAGACACTGAGAGTGAGTGTTTCTTATCCTTTGAGAGACTTGCTTTTAGATTCTAGTTGCCATGCTGTGAGAAGCCAAAGCCACATGGCAATGCCACATGTAGGCACCACAGTCAATAGGCCTGAGTTTCCAAATAGCAGTCAGAATTAACTGCCAGTTCTGAGTGATACATCTTGGATATTCAGCCCACTTCAGCCTTCACATAATTTCATCCCCTGTCACTAATTGACTATAACTGTGACAGACCCCAAGTAAGAACCAACCATCTGTTCCTAGTCAAAACTCAGTGCCATGAGAAATTATTATAAATTCTAGTTTAAGCCACTATGTTTTGGGGAGGTATGTTACACGGCAATAGACAAATGGAAAAATGAACTATTTTATTTTGTTGCTGTTCAACAACTTCCACAATCTCTTCAAAACTGTGTATCATTTTGCTAGAAGTAATTGCACAGCCATGGGGCATATTTTGCTGAACTTCTTGGATTCAGAAGTGTCCATGAAATAATTTTAACCAATTAAATGTGAACAGAAATGAATTACCCTTCCTAATTCATGATGTCTCTGCTCCAAATTTAATTTCTGCTTGGAATATCTCATCATCATTTTATTTTATTTTATTTATTTTTTGCTCAGAAAAACATTCTTTTTGAAGGACCAGTCAAATTCTCACCTCCTTCTAGAAGCCCCTTGCTCCCACATGCAAATTTTTATCATCTTTTCTGCCACGCTGGAATTGGTGCATTATTTTTTCTTACCTTATGATAAGTAGATGAATAAACCTCTTCATTCATCATTATTCTAGTCCACTTGAGCTGCTTTAACAAAATACCACAGACTGGATGGCTTATAAACAACAGGAATTTATTTCTCACAGGTCTGGAAGCTAGAAATCCAGTCAGTGTATTAATGTTGTCAGGTAAGGGCCCTAACCTGCATCCTCACATTGCAAAAGAGGCTAGGGAACTCTGTGGGGTCTTTTTCATAAGAGTACTGATCCCATTTAGGAGGGTAAAACCTCTCACAGTCCCCACCTCCTAATATCATTGCCTTTGGGGGTTAGGATTTCAAAATGTATTTGGGGGGCAACACAAATATTCAGACCATAGCAAATATGTTAACATCTTGACATCAAGGAACTAAATTTCTAGCACTCAACCCAATGACAGATGCATAGAAAATATTTCCAATTTGTTGAAGAGAAGATGAATATATTAATTAGCTATAGTCTTTATTTAAATTCCTTAGAATCTAGTAAGTTAAATTTTAAAAGCCGAATTTTAGATATTATATTTTCTTTTTTTTCCCCCGCAAAATAAGTAAAAACCTTTTAAGGAATATGTTGATGTTTTCTAATATGAAATGAGTTCTGAAATAAATTTGTACGTTATTGTGTTTGGTAGAAACAAGTGAAAGAGTTGTAGAAAAGTATTGAAAAATTTACTTGAAAATAAATTCATTTCAATTGTCTCCCTCTAAAAAAAAATTCACTAAGGTTGCCAAGCATCGAAAATTGTACCAAGCTTATTAATAAATTACTGTATTTGAAATCATGTTGTTATTTCAGTTCTACTGCTGTCAGTTTTAGAATTTTTTTAAAAATTAAGATTTTAGCACTAACTGCTAGCAAAGACTATTTCCATCTTATAATCACAACTTCTGGCTGAATAAACTTTACTTATAAAGAGCTAGTTAGATCTTCTCTTTTATATACTTGGAGGATGTTAGTGTAACTTTAGATAAAAAACAGTGAAAGAAAATCTCAAGTTTGAAGTAAATTATTTATTTTATATTTGTCATAGAGTAACATTCATCCATTTAGTCTATAATACCATGTATACTTAGAGTTTTCATAAAATAAAACGCACACTAATTCAAAATGTTGTTTCTTTCAGAGCCCTTGGGTGGCTCAGTAGGTTACATATCTGGCTCTTGGTTTTAGCTCAGGTCATGATCTCATGGGTAGTGAGGTTGAGCCCCACATCAGGGCAGTCTTCTTGAAGATTTTCTCCCTCTGCCCCTCACCCTACTTGCTTTCTCTCTCTCTCCCTCTCTCAAATAAATTAATAATTTTTTTTTTAAAAAGTGGTGTTTCTTTTTTAAAGCCATGCATAAATAACCATGCATAAATGCATGGAGAAAACTCAAGTTTTGTTAGGATAATTTTAAATGAAAGACAAAATTTGTTTTTTTTTTTTTTTCCTTTGGTATCTTAAGATGCTTTACTATTTGCTATTTTTTTAAATGTGGACACAGATTATCTTTACTTTGCAGGCAAGCCATCTGCTGGAGGCTCAGACCTTTCCATTTGAATGGTAACCCTGTATCATTTCAAGCCAACACTTGGAACCAACCCGGAGGAAGGATCTTGTCAGCACCATGAACTTGAGGTTGGATGAGGGGAAAAAGTCTCAGAAAACTCCTTCAATTTTCTCTTTCCAACATTTTGAAAGTTTCTTTACATTTTAACATATTTATATTTACAGAAAACAATGTTACACGCTGACCCGTAAAGGATAAAATATTCCTCTTTTGATCACCAACAAAACCATGTGTTTTTTTGTCTATTTATTTGTTTTTTAACAATACTAACAACAACAAAAAGTATGTGGCATTCTCAAAGATGAGGTGTATTTAAACATACACCTATCTTTTCATTGTGACATATAAAATGTTTAGGCACATGAAGTGATTAAATAGTAATTATTTAATCACTCAGAGGTAGAGTTTACAATTTTATACTTCTGACACTTTTGGTAGATATAACTGCTTCTACTTTGAAATTGTACTCTTCTTATGAAAGTCTAGATTAGTACTTTATTTGTGTACAAAGCTGAAGAATCTAAACTCACTTCCCTAAACTCACTTCCCATGGAGCATATTTCTTTTTCTTTTCTTTTTCCTTATAAAGTTTTAATATGTTCTCAATATATAATTTTACTCTTCATATTTTTATACATCTTATATATAGATAAACATTCATTTCTTGGAGTAAAAAAGGAATATTTCTCCTATGGGTTGTAATATAAATTATATATTATATGTGTAATCACATATACACATACATATATGTATACATGTAATTACATATAGAAATAATATGTAATTATAACATGCAACATATATGTTTTGCAACCCATAGGAGAAATACTCCCTATTATAAAATATAATTACATAATTATGTATAATATATGTGTATTATCTCCAAATGGAATACATGCAGCCAAACACTGTCCCAAATGGTTCTACCAATTTACACCTCACCAGTAATGATGACAAAACTTGGTTATGGCAGTCTTTCTAATTTTAGCTATTCTTCTAGGTGTGTAATAGTATCTCATTTTGGTTCTAAGTGGCATTTCTCAATTATTAATGAAGACAAACAAACCTTTTTCAACATTATTGTTCAGGTGGATAAATTTGGTGAAAGTCTATTCAAATCCCATCTTTATCTTGCTGTGGATTTTTTCACTTTTTTTTTCTTTGCCTTGTAGATTATATGAGATTTTTGTTGTTGTATGTGCTGCAATTTTACACTTTTTTAAAAATGCTTTTTATGTACAGATTTTTTTATTTTTAATGTAATTCATTTTATCAATCTTTTCTCTAATGTTAGTACATTTCTTTCAGTTTAAGAAATATTTCCTTACTCAGAGCTCATAAAAATATTTCCTTTATTAATTTTTAAGGGCTAATTATTATACCATCTGCATTTATTTCTATAATCCAATACAAATGATTTGAGTAAGGATGAAGTATGAAGGATGTGACCAAATTTTATTTATTTTTCTTGTCTATATCCATTATTCAGGGAATTAACAAAAAGAATTCTTCCCATGGGTTTTCAGTACCACTTCTGTCAAAACTCAAGTATTTAAATATGAATGGGTCAATTTCCAGACTCTATTTTGGTCCATTGGTCTATTAATCTCTCACCATACCAGTGCTGCACTATCATAACTTCTGTAGCTTTATTAGAAGTTATGACACTCTATAATGTTTTACATTTTGTAGGTCTTAAAAAATAATCTTCCCTAATTTTAACTTTTTGAATTTTTATATGCAATTTAGAACTTATTTGTGAACTCATATAAGAATTTGTAAATGTTTTAATGGGATTTCATAGATTCCACACAAAATCTTCTGAAATGCAGATATTTTTAGAACATTGAGTCTTCTTGTCTTATGAAGGTGGAATGCTTTTCCCTTAATTTTTGTTGTTTTAAATTGCTCTCAATAATATTTAATTAGTTTTTGTGTAGATACGTTACACACTTTTCATTATATTTATTCCTAGTTATTATGTTATGATACTTCTGTATAGAATTCCATCTTTAAAATTTTATTTTCAACTACTGTTTGTTGGGATATGAAAATATATGTTTTGTATATTGGCCTTTTATACAAAAATAGTATTAACCACATTTATTTATATTATTCTATTTGTAGGCTATTTAGATTTTACTGTCTCCAATCATAGCTATAAATAATGGCATTTTATTTCTTTTTTAACCAGTCCCTAAACCTTCACTTCTCAGTTTTATATTTTAGCACCGGTTAAGAATTCCTGCTTACTATTGAATAAGAGAGATGTAGATTGCATTCTTACTTCATTCCTATTCTTCATTAAGACAAATTTCAGGATTTTGCCATTGAGTATTTTTTTGATTTTTGATGTAATTTTCTTCATAATATTAAGGAAGTTCCCTTTTATTAATGGTTTACCAAAAGCTTTATTTCTCTGTTTGTGTAATAAAGAAGTGTTAAATTGGATCAAATATTTTCCTAGCATCTACTGGGAAAGTCCCATGATTTTTCTTCTTTATTTTATTAATGCAATGTTTTACCTAGATTTCTGTATGTTAAATCAGTTCTACATTCTTAGAAGATACTGATCTTTGGACAACATGATAGATTTTCTAGTCATATTTGGTGGAAAACTTTGTGTGATAGTCAAGTCCAAAAATGCCAGAAGTAGAATTTTTGTTATGCAAATATAAAGACTTTCTACATTATTGGTTTTTTTTTTTTGTTGTTTATGTTTTTGTTTGGGGGGGGGGGTCTGTATTTGAAAATGCCCCTTTAAAAAATTTACTATAGATGAAAAACTGATTTTAATGTTATCCCCTAGCAAATGAAAGAAGGAATTAACAGTTGAAAATAATCATAAAAACATGGATTAAATGTTCCATAATTTTAAAATAAAATTACAAGTTGTTGATCCATTGGTGTCTTGTTTATTTTTAGAACTTAGTAGTCAACTAATTTTCTTTTGATAACAGATTGAGTCATTCCCAGATTCAAGGTCTTTGAGTTCAACATTCTGTAGATTGTTCTGTCAATCACCATTTCCTCTTTTTACATTTCAAGATTTTTTTATATCTCACAGTATGATATCTTAATGTAATCATCATGTAATATTAAAAGAAAGTGTTGTTTGTTTCAACTTCCTCCCCTTCAGGGTTACAAATTTCTAGACAAGTATTCAAATTCATGTTTTTCAGTAATATTTTCACAAAAATGCACATCCCCTTTACTGGTATGCATGATAAGATGACCATATGCCTAATATGCTTTATTTATGTATGTTATGGCAAGAGAAAAAAAAATAAAAATGATGGAAACACATCAGTTATGCAGTAACTTCAGTATAGTCTATAATGGGAAAGGTGCATTTCCTCATACAATTTTGACTAATGCTAAGAATACTTCCATTCTATTGCACATAGATAAGAAAAAATAATCCTCAGAGAATGCAAACCCAAGCCAGATCTAATAATACCAAATTTTAGTTGAAAATACTTCAATGAGTCCTATTATGGCTGTCTTTTCTGACTACATGAGTTTGATTACCATTGCTATTTCATGCTCCAAATGTGTATCTATATTATCAGTAATGAAAAAGTATTTTAAATTATGCCTTTATAAGGGCAGGATATAATGAGAGTGACAAAATACTTTTTCTAGAATGATTAATCTATTTTCTACAAATATTTAAATATAATTGTTGTACATCAACTCTAAAGGAACTGGTTAATTCCCAAGATATTTATGGGTATAAACATTTTTTTCTGTCCACATTTATTCCTAATTCTCTTCTTTTCTGGGTCATGTTCTGTTGAAACCATATGAGATAAGATAAATGTAGTCTTATATAGATCAGGTGGAGTTATTTTTTGTGTTAATATTTTATTTTATTTTATTTTATTTTTTTTAAAGATTTTATTTATTTGAGAGAGAGAGAGAGACAGAGTGAGAGAGCATGAGAGGAGAGGTCAGAGGGAGAAGCGGACTGCCCATGGAGCTGGGAGCCCGATGTGGGACTCGATCCCGGGACTCCAGGATCATGACCTGAGCCGAAGGCAGTTGCTTAACCAACTGAGCCACCCAGGCGCCCCTGTGTTAATATTTTAACACTAATTACATTCCATTACACCTCTGACTCAAAATACCCTAGGAATATTTTGGCTACTATCTAAAATATTATTCCTATTGTTCTTGGTGGTGACATCTCTTCTGTTTATCTCTATTTTCTGAGTCTATGAGAATGCTGGAAATAGGCCTAATATTATTCTTAGTGTAATATCACTTCTTATCAGAAGGGCAGTGCCTAATTGAACTAGATCCTAAAAGGAAAGAACACTGCTCCTTCAGTGATACTTGTAAATTTCTTTTCTTCTGATAAAGATAATGAAACCTATGGTCAATGACTTGAACGACAATTTAGGAGGCAAGAGGACCATACAGTGAACTCAAGGTTGGAATTATACATCATGTTCTGGATACCAATTGATAGAGAAGAAAAGGATATTGTCATGACATTCTACACTTTTTTTTTTTTTAATGTGGTTTGAATAGAAAGATAATACATTCATATGTAGATCATTTCCATCATCTGGTTTCAAAGAAAAAGGATAATATGCATACAGTTGTTGCTTTGGAAACATCTCAGTTTTAACATCTTGCTAGAACTGTGCAGAACAGTGGAACAATGCCCAGAACCTCAAGCTAACAAAACAAAGCAAAACAAAAATAAAACACAAAAAATAATAATAAAAAAGCAAGCAACAAAAAATCCTAATTTCATTTTGAAGATAATTGTTAGATACTGATATTAGTTCAGGGTTCAACAGTAGTTTGATAAATTTTCTAGAATGCTTTTTCCTGAAAAAAAATTCAAGGTGCATAAAATTTGAAAACATAAAATGAACAGAGCGTGTATTTGTCTCCTAAGCAAGTGGCTAGGGTTTAATACTTTTCATCATAAGTTGATACAACTTTACTTAGTTGGAAGCTTCACTTGAAAAAATGGTCAGGTTTTATTCAATTTTAAAATACAAGTGTTCTTTATTAGATACTGAGAGATAATACAGTTTGAAACATTTATTCCCCGTAGTATAATGTTGAATCAGCAGGCCTTGATTACTTACTCAGTAGGATGCCTTTGAATTGGTTAAATCAAATAACTGTCATGTTGGACAATTCATGGAGGACTAATGAAGTGGATAGAAATTGGAAAAAAGCCAAAATAGATTTTTGAAAAGGAAAAATGATGACCATGAAAATTATGTATCATTCAGTTTAGGTGTAAACATCCATCTGTCCCATTATGTTATAATAGTTTATTATTCAAATTCATGCTTTAAAGAAAAACTCTCAACTGATAAGCAATGGGTTTAGAATCTAATAAACACCAAAGAAAAAAAGATAAACATTTTAGTCTTATACAAACCATCTGTGTTTGATTAAACTGAAAAATTGGAGTGAAGAGACTTAAAAGAATAAGCTTCTGTTAAATTTTTCCATTTGTAATAAGCAATCACCAGCATCTCAAACAAAATGCATTTTATATTTAATTACTTGATAGTGGCAATAAGCATCAATTAAATATAAAATTTAAAAATATTTTGAACATTATAAAAATTTCTATGTGCACACAATATTAAGGGATGCAAATTTATAGGAAACATTTATGCTATTCAAAAAGGAGAATAATTTCTTTATGACAAGAAAAGCCATTTCTGGATTAAATTAGTGAACTCAATAATTCAATTTAGTTTCTCAAAATCAAATTAATGTCTTTAATTCAGCTGACTACTCTATATAACACTATTTTATTTTTATGATTTTATTTTACTTTTTATTTTTAAAGTTTACATTAAAGTTAGTGAAATTTTCAGAATGGTCTAGAAGGTTTTTGTTTTCATTAGGCTTTTGATGATATGCTTTTAATTAAACAGACATTGATCTATCTAATAAGTTTTAGTCTAAAAAGACTCAAATTTCAGGAAAGAGGAAAAAGTTGAAAATGCTTCATAGTTTAAGCTCAGTTACTGGAACATAAAAACTAAAAATACATTTTATTTTTTATTTATTTTTTTAAAGATTTTTTTTTTTTTTATTTGACAGACAGATCACAAGTAGGCAGAGAGGCAGGCAGAGAGAGAGAGAGGAGGAGGCAGGCTCCCTGCTGAGCAGAGAGCCCCATGCGAGGCTGGATCCCAGGACCCTGGGATCATGACCTGAGCCGAAGGCAGAGGCTTTAAACACTGAGCAACCCCGACGCCCCTAAAAATACATTTTAAATCTTGAATTATTTTTAACACCTCTTTTGTAATATTTCTCAAATTTTTCACTTATAAACATTTTCATTACCACTAGCTCAATGTCATTTCACTAAGTACTTGGGCAGTTGCTATAAATTCTTAGTAAGCTATCCGTTCCTTCAGTGTCCCTCTTTTCCAATACAAAACATGAAGTCTTCGGAGGATAAACTTTTAAAATTTTTTAATAGCTATGATCAGCACCATAACTTTTAGTCTCTGTGTTAAAACTATTCCTCAAGTGAGTCTCAGTTTATATTACTAAATTTATTTTGAATTTTTTTCCAAACAAGCTTTCATTTGAGTTTCTTGGACACCCATAAGTACATCTCACAGTTTTAAGCCTCTTGATCTCTCTGGCCAATCTTTTCCTGAAGTATTATAAGAAGTAGCATTCCCACCAGCATTAAACATGTTTCCATACATCGTTGCCCAAACTGCATAATCTTGTGTGTTGTCAGTAATATCATCTTCTCATTAGACTTTTGCATTATAGTTGTCCTCAGAAACTGCTTAGTTTGCCAGACTGTTAATGATAAATAAGAATACATGTAAGATGAAATTTATATAATTTAAGGTACAAGTTTATATTATACCACCACTATACTAAGTAATTTCTAGGTGGCAATGTACTGAATATGCTCAATTATTCTGTTTCATTACTCAAATGAGATAAGAGAGGTCTAAAAATGTAAATAATATGCTCAAATTCACTAAACTAAAGGATGATGTAGGAATACCCCAACTTAATGCTTACCATAGCATATGACACTGTTGAGAATATAAAATGGTATCATGTAAGTACTGAAATAGCCTTATTCATAGTATACCTGAAATGTTCACAAAATAGTATCTTATAAATAGAAACTCTGAACCACTTGTTGCAGAAGCATAACTAATTAATTTTCATATTTGTCACCTCCCAGCAAAAAACTTGGGACATGTAAGTATTCAATAAATATTGGCTTACTTGAATTATTTTTCTGTTGCATAGTTATGTGTGTGTGTATATAAATATATATTTGTATATATATGTATATATACATATATAAAAATAAAATATATATGTATGTATATTTTAAATTTCTTACTTCTCTTTCCTGAACTGAAAAATAGGACATTTATGGGTTTTTTTAAAATTTTTAAAAGATTTTATTTACTTATTTTGAGAGAGAGGGTGAAGAGAGAACATGGGGAGTGGGGGATAGGGCAAAAGGACAAGGACAAGTAGGATCTCTGCTGAGCAGGGAGCCCAATGCGGGGTTCAATTCCTGGACCTTGAGACCATGACCCGAGCTGAAGGCAAATGTTTTCATCTGAGCCAGCCAGATACCCCAAGACAATTTTTCTTTAATTTTTATTTCTTTTTATTTTTTTTATAAACATATAATAGATTTTTAGCCCCAGGGGTACAGGTCTGTGAATCGCCAGGTTTACACATTTCACAGCACTCACCACAGCACATACCCTCCCCAATGTCCATAACCCCACCACCCTCTCCCGACCCCCCTCCCCCAAGCAACCCTCAGTTTGTTTTGTGAGATTAAGAGTCTTTGATGGTTTGCAAGACAATTATTTTAATAAGAGATATATCAACAATTGTCAGGATCTATTTTATAAAGTTGGACCCATTAGCATTAACTTGTTATTTAATAGATATTTGTTGAACATCAATTATATGCCAGATATTGTTCTAGATGCTGGAGAGACAGCAGTTAATAAAACAAACAAACAAACAAAAAAACCTGTGGCCTGCTGGAATCTAGATTCTAACACAAGACAGACAATAAATGACATGAATAAGCAAAATGCATACTGTATTAAGTAATGATAGTGTTAAATGCTAAAAAGAAAAGCAGTGTGTGTGTGTGTGTGTGTGTGTGTGTGTAGATGTAGGGCCTTGGAATTTTAGATTGGGTTGTCAGGGAAGACTTCATGGAGATTACTCTGAGTAAGGACCTGCAGGATGTGAGAGATCCAGTCATGTGGATTTCTTTTTTTCTTTTTCTATTTTATATATAGATATATAGATAGATAGATATAATAATACATATTATTATATCTATATTAATTAATAATATATTATTATATAGATATGTGTTATTACATCTATATATATTTTATATATAGATATATTATATATAGATATTATTTTAGAGAGAGAGCACAGGAGGGGCACAGGAAGAGAGGAGAGAGACTCTAGCAGACTCCCCACTGAATGCAGAGCCTGATGCAGGGCTCAATCTTAGGACACTGAGATCATAACGTGAGCCAAAATCAAGAGTCAGTCATTCAACTGACTGAGACATCCATGCTCTCCAGTCAGGTGGATTTCTTTGGACAGAATATTCCAGGTAGAGGAAAAGAAATACCGAAGGCTAAGGTGGTGTCTAGAACAACCAAGAAACAGAAGGAATCTTGAGCACTGAAAGTAAGAGAAAAGGGAGACCAGGTACAGGAAATGAGAGGCTCATGTGAGCATTAGAATCCATCAGCAGAACTTTGGCTTCCCTTTCTAGTAAGGTGGGGAGCTGATATAAGATTTGAAGGAAAGGACTGATAAAATCTGATATATCTACACAGGTTCTCCCTTTATTTATACATTCTATTGAGAAAATATTTAGGGGGAAGAATTGTAGAAGGGAGACTAATTAAGATGTTATTTTATAATAATAATATAGGCAAGAGCATCATGGCAGATTAGATTCAGAGGGCAGTGGGAGAATTAGATGGAAGGGAATGTTTTCAAGGTAGTTGATATGAGTCATTGAGAAGCATGACACAAGGTGTTGGAGAAAGACAGCCGTCAAGGATGATTTCAAGATGTTTGAACTGAATAACTGGAAGAATGGAATGAGAATGACCAATGAAGAACTGAAATGAGAATGACCAATAAAGGTGTAGTTAGGAGGGAGGGGACAGTGGGAGACTTATGAGGAATTAGGATTGGGCATTTAGGTCTAAAGTAGAAAATCTACTGGTAAACAATCACTTCCCATGCCCTCCTCCAGTAATATGTTAATTCAGGCCAGCATCACCTCTCCATGGATTATTGAAATAATTCCTGATTAAAGTTTTTCTCCCATTCTTGCCTCCTACAATGAATTCTCCCAGCTCTCAGTGGCCGTCAGTATTAAAATTATATGCAGTGAGTCAGACCATATCACTCCTACTGTCCCAAACCTTCCTGTGTCCTCTAAACTAACTAGCCACGAAAGCAGATTTGACCATGGTCTCCTTTGGCCAACAAGAAACTGATATGTCACCACACTCTCCTAACCCCATGCCCCAAGCATTGTAAACCCTGACTGTTGATCTTCCAGCCCTTCAACTGCATGTCCAAAGCCTTTGTGTTTGCTATTTTTATTGCTTAAAATGTTGGTCACCAAGTTCCTCAAGGCTTGTTTTCTTAATTTTTTGTCAGCTCTTTGTTCACATGGAAACTTAACAGAGACACCTTCCCCGATAGTTTTTTCTTTTTCCTTAAAATGCCAAGTTCCTCCATCCTTAATTACCCTAATATCTAATTGCTTTAATCTTGCTTATTTTAAAGCATTTAGTAACAAATTTCAAATTTTTTATTTAACATACACTTTTATAATGTTATTTGGCACCAGGCACAGTTCTAAGATTTTTACAAACATTTATGCATTTAATTTTCATAACACTTCAGTGAGTAGATACTGTTATCTCGTTTCTTACAGAGCAAGTAACAGAGATACAAAGAGTTTATGTAATTTCCCCAAGATGACACATCTAGAAAGTGGTGGAGCCAGGCCTGTCTTTATCTCTACTTATTTATTTACCATATTTCCACAATGCTATTATATCTCATTATTTATTTGTCATTTCTCTTCCCCTACTGAAATCCAAGCTCCTTGAGAGAAGGAATTCTGTTTTCTTCACAGTTTTGTTTCCAGGGTCTAGAAAAGAGTCCCATACCTAGAAATATTTATAAAATAAGTAGACATAGAGATTCTTTATCACAAGATAATGTATAAGTAATAATCATGCTACTTAGGAGCAAGAAAGTTGTTCAGAGACATGCACTGCTTCCATTGAAATTTCTGAGCTTCTATGACATTGCTTTAGGAACCACCAAACTATACAAATGCAAACTATTTGATTACTATGAGTATACTTAGTATAATATTCAACAGATTGGACTTCAAAGCGTTTAAAATAAGTCTGCCTTGGATCTAACCCCAGCTCTGATACCTACTATCTTTGTGACCTTGGGCAAGTTACCTAATTTTCCTGTCCTTTCTAAAACTTCATAATTGAAAATAATAATAACATATTAACTTAGGACCCATTGAGAGGAACAATTGGTTTATGCACACAAAGAATGTGGCAAATAATGCCAAATACCCAGAAAATAAGGAGCATTCAATCAGTAAATGCTGCTAAGATTTTTATTGTTTTTTAAAATATTTTAAAATATATATTTTTTAAGATTTTATTTATTTATTTGACAGACAGAGATCACAAGTAGGCAGAGAGGCAGGCAGAGAGAGAGGGAGGAAGCAGGCTCCCTGCTGAGCAGAGAGCCCGATGTGGGGCTCCATCCCAGGACCCTGAGATCATGACCTGAGCCAAAGGCAGAGGCTTTAACCCACTGAGCCACCCAGGTGCCCCTTAAAATATTTTATTTATTTCTTTGAGAGAGAGAGAGCATGAGCAGTGTGGACGGACAAAGGAAGAGGGAGAAGCCGACTCCCTGCTGAGCTGGGAGCCAGACACAGAGCTTCATCCCAGGACTCCAGGATCATGACCCCATCAGAAGGCAGATGCTTAAATAACAGAGTTACCCAGGCGCCCCGATTTGGTTGTTGTTTAAAGAATACCATTTCATTTTCTCAGCAGAGGCTTATCTTGTTGAAAATATAATGGCACTATACCCCCTCCCTAAATTTGCAGATTATAATTAACATTCTTTGAACCATTTCTCATTGCCCACCTCACACTGGCTATTTGCCATTACATAATGTAAATGAGTGTGCACAAATAAATATTTTCTTTTTCATATATTTATTTATATATCTAAAAATATCTATTAAAATTGAGCTTTATTTCTGTGTGTTCTCTTGAAAAGTTTCTCTTATGTGTGAGGAAAGACCAAATTTTTAGGATTGGTGTAAAACATCTTAACTTTCTTTGTAGCTGTATGTTTACATTCATAGCTATGTACACATGTGTGTTAAATATGCCAGAAAGAGAGGCCCCTGGGTGATTCAGTCAGTTAGGTGACTGACTCTTGATTTTGGCTCAGGTCATGATCTCAGGGTTGTGAGATTAAGCCTCACGTCAGGCTCCAGGCTGAGCATGGAGAGTACTGAAGATTCTCTCTCTCCCTCTGCCCCTCCCTTCCCCACCCTGTCTCTCTTTCTCTCCCCCCTCTCTAAATAAATAAATACATAAATAATCCAGAAGGAGCAGTGATGTTACCGTACTATATTTATTCAATTTGATATCTAGCTTTAAATATCCTTTATAGGTGTCCATATTGGTACAAATTTATGCAGTCCTGATTTATATTGATTTCTTGTGTTGTAAAAAAAAAAAAACTTCAGTCTATTACTGATCTCAAACAGCTTAGAACAATATGAACTTATGTATATACATGCTATTGAAATAGAATTAGGAAACGGAAATACACACACACACACACACACACACACACACACACACACACATATATCCAAACTGAACATATAATTGGAATTCAGAATCAGATGGGATGATAAACCAAGATGTATGCACTGGTGGGGGAAAAGAGGGAAAATAAGATTAGAGGTCTATAACGGGGTTAGATCATAAAGATAAGTTTCTGCTATGATATAAATCCAATTTCATTCTGATTTCATAAACTGGGCAACTTGATTTCAGTTTAGTGAATTATTACATATAAATAAAAGAAAGGTTGCCATTAAGGGAAGATTGGTTGGGTTGGATAAAACACAAAAATACAAAATCCAACAATGTTAAATGTTTTTATATCACATACATAAAATAACATATATATAAAGTCTGAAAATTAAAGAATGGAAAAAACATACTATGAAAACACTAAAAAAAGGCACCAAGGATCAATATATTAATATAAATCATACAATAGACTTGTAGGTAAAACTCATTGGAAGAAATAAGAGAGATGGTTCATTTGAAAAATAGTTCAATAGAAACATAAAAAATCTAAATTTGTATAAGCCTAAAAGCATGATTTCAAACCACGTAGAGTAAAATCTGACAAACCTAAAAGAAAAACAGAAATTTGCACAGCTGTAGGAAATTTTGAGATATTTCCAGCAGTAATAGGTGGAACAAGTAGAAAAATGTAAGTATGAAGAGCACACTATATTTGAACAACATGATTGCAAATTTGAACTGATATATAAAGAAACTTAATCTCCTAAATTGCAATATACACATTATTTTTTTTAAGATTTTATTTTTTTATTTGACAGAGATCACAAGTAGGCAGAGAGTTAGGCAGAAAGAGGAAGGGAAGCAGGCTCCCTGCTGAGCAGAGAGCTCAATGTGGGGCTTGATCCCAGGATCCTGGGATCAGGACCTAAGCCGTAGGCAGAGGCTTTAACCCACTGAGCCCCCCAGGTGCCTCTATACACATTATTTTTAAGAACACATAAAATATAAACAAAACAATGACCCTATGTCAGCTTGTGCAAAGCTTGTTTCAATAAATTTCAAAGTTGAAATCATACAGAAGATTTAATCTGACAACAATAAAATAAAGCAAGAAATCGTTAGCAAAAGATAACTACAAAATACCATATTTTTAAAATAAAACAGTAAATTTCTAAATAACTTATGAGTCAGAGAAGAAATTATAATTGAGTGGAAATTATTCATGAACAAATAATAATAGCACATAAAATGTTACATATCAACACTCCTGCATGTTAAAAGATAATTACTGACTTAAATGCACATATTAGGAAAGAAGAATCCCCAAAACCAATTATAAGTTAGAAAAAAACAACAGGGGTGGCTAGATGGCTTAGTTTGTTAAGCGTCTGTCTTTGGCTCAGGTCATGATCCCAGAGTCCTGGGATCGGACCCCATATCAGGCATTCTTCACTCCCTCTCCTGCTCCCCCTACTTGTGTTTCCTCTCTTGCTCTGTCTTTCAAATAAATAAATAAATAATCTTAAAAAAAAAAGAAGAAGAAACAAACAACTTATATCCAAAAAGGTAAAAGATAAAGAAAATAAGAACAGAAGTTAGTAAAGAGAAAACAACATATAATAAATAATCAGCAAAGGCAAAATAGTTTTTTTGAAAACGCCTTACAAATGTTAAACTCCTAAGAAACTACTAAAAGAATGAAAGAAAAAGTCACAAATAATGCTATCAGTAATGAATAGGAGAGAACACTACAAATCACCTAGAAAATAAAATATTTTATTATAGCAATTATTATATTATGTATATATGCATTATCTTGTGTATAATTGCAAATTTAGATGAAATTGAATAATTCTAAAAACAAAAGTAACCAATATTTATGAAGTATAAAATTAAAATATGAGCATTTCTATTGAAATAAAAGTATTTGTTGGCTTTATTAAAAACTTTTCAACTAACATCTTTTTTATTATTTTATTTCAATTCAAATAATTAACAAAAACACTTAAAAAAAACTTTTTTTTTTAAAGATTTTATTTATTTTTTTTTAATTTTTTTATTTTTTCAGCATAACAGTATTCATTATTTTTGCACCACACCCAGTGCTCCATGCAATCTGTGCCCTCTACAATACCCACCACCTGGTGCCCCCAACCTCCCACCCCCCACCCCTTCAAAATTCTCAGATCGTTTTTCAGAGTCCATAGTCTCTCATGGTTCACCTCCTCTTCCAATTTCCCTCAACTCCCTTCTCCTCTCCATCTCCCCTTGTCCTCCATGCTATTTGTTATGCTCCACAAATAAGTGAAACCATATGATAATTGACTCTCTCTGCTTGACTTATTTCACTCAGCATAATCTCTTCCAGTCCCGTCCATGTTGCTACAAAACTTGGGTATTCATCCTTTCTTTCTTTCTTTTTTCTTTTTTTTTTTTTTTAACAGCTTTATAAACATATATTTTTATCCCCAGGGGTACAGGTCTGCGAATCGCCAGGTTTACACACTTCACAACACTCACCATAGCACATACCCTCCCCAATATCCATAACCCCACCCCCTCTCCCAACCCCCTCCCCCCATCAACCCTCAGTTTGTTTAGTGAGATTAAGAGTCACTTATGGTTTGTCTCCCTCCCAATTCCATCTTGTTTCATTTACTCTTCTCCTACCCCCTCAACCCCCCATGTTGCATCTCCTCTCCCTCATATCAGGGAGATCATATGATAGTTGTCTTTCTCCGATTGACTTATTTCGCTAAGCATGATACCCTCTAGTTCCATCCACGTCGTCGCAAATGGCAAGATTTCATTTCTTTTGATGGCTGCATAGTATTCCATTGTGTATATATACCACCTCTTCTTTATCCATTCATCTGTTGATGGACATCTAGGTTCTTTCCATAGTTTGGCTATTGTAGACATTGCTGCTATAAACATTCGGGTGCACGTGCCCCTTCGGATCACTACGTTTGTATCTTTAGGGTAAATACCCAGCAGTGCAATTGCTGGGTCATAGGGTAGTTCTATTTTCAACATTCTGAGGAACCTCCATGCTGTTTTCCAGAGTGGTTGCACCAGCTTGCATTCCCACCAACAGTGTAGGAGGGTTCCCCTTTCTCCGCATCCTCGCCAGCATCTGTCATTTCCTGACTTGTTAATTTTAGCCATTCTGACTGGTGTGAGGTGATATCTCATGGTGGTTTTGATTTGTATTTCCCTGATGCCGAGTGATATGGAGCACTTTTTCATGTGTCTGTTGGCCATCTGGATGTCTTCTTTGCAGAAATGTCTGTTCATGTCCTCTGCCCATTTCTTGATTGGATTATTTGTTCTTTGGGTGTTGAGTTTGCTAAGTTCTTTATAGATTTTGGACACTAGCCCTTTATCTGATATGTCATTTGCAAATATCTTCTCCCATTCTGTCAGTTGTCCTTTGGTTTTGTTCACTGTTTCCTTTGCTGTGCAAAAGCTTTTGATCTACCACAACTGAACCAGGAAGAAATAGAAAGCCTGAACAGACCCATAACCAGTAAGGAGATTGAAACAGTCATCAAAAATCTCCAAACAAACAAAAGCCCAGGGCCAGACGGCTTCCCGGGGGAATTCTACCAAACATTTAAAGAAGAACTAATTCCTATTCTCCTGAAACTGTTCCAAAAAATAGAAATAGAAGGAAAACTTCCAAACTCATTTTATGAGGCCAGCATCACCTTGATCCCAAAACCAGACAAGGATCCCAACAAAAAAGAGAACTACAGACCAATATCCTTGATGAACACAGATGCAAAAATTCTCGCCAAAATACTAGCCAATAGGATTCAACAGTACATTAAAAGGATTATTCATCACGACCAAGTGGGATTTATTCCAGGGCTGCAAGGCTGGTTCAACATCCGCAAATCAATCAATGTGATACAACACATTAATAAAAGAAAGAACAAGAACCATATGATACTCTCCATAGATGCTGAAAAAGCATTTGACAAAGTACAGCATCCCTTCCTGATCAAAACTCTTCAAAGTGTAGGGATAGACGGCACATACCTCAATATTATCAAAGCCATCTATGAAAAACCCACTGCAAATATCATTCTCAATGGAGAAAAACTGAAAGCTTTTCCGCTAAGGTCAGGAACACGACAGGGATGTCCGTTATCACCACTGCTATTCAACATAGTACTAGAAGTCCTAGCCTCAGCAATCAGACAACAAAAGGAAATTAAAGGCATCCAAATCGGCAAAGAAGAAGTCAAACTATCACTCTTCGCAGATGATATGATACTCTATGTGGAAAACCCAAAAGACTCCACTCCAAAACTGCTAGAACTTGTACAGGAATTCAGTCAAGTGTCAGGATATAAAATCAATGCACAGAAATCAGTTGCATTTCTCTACACCAACAACAAGACAGAAGAAAGAGAAATTAAGGAGTCCATCCCATTTACAATTGCACCCAAAACTATAAGATACCTAGGAATAAACCTAACCAAAGAGACTAAGAATCTATACTCAGAAAACTATAAAGTACTCATGAAAGAAATTGAGGAAGACACAAAGAAATGGAAAAATGGTCCATGCTCCTGGATTGGAAGAATAAATATTGTGAAAATGTCTATGCTACCTAAAGCAATCTACACATTTAATGCAATTCCTATCAAAGTAACATCCATTTTTTTCAAAGAAATGGAACAAATAATCCTCAAATTTATATGGAACCAGAAAAGACCTCGAATAGCCAAAGGAATATTGAAAAAGAAAGCCAAAGTTGGTGGCATCACAATTCCGGACTTCAAGCTCTATTACAAAGCTGTCATTATCAAGACAGCATGGTACTGGCATAAAAACAGACACATAGATCAATGGAACAGAATAGAGAGCCCAGAAATGGACCCTCAACTCTATGGTCAACTCATCTTCGACAAAGCAGGAAAGAATGTCCAATGGAACAAAGACAGCCTCTTCAATAAATGGTGTTGGGAAAATTGGACAGCCACATGCAGAAAAATGAAATTGGATCATTTCCTTACACCACACACGAAAATAGACTCAAAATGGATGAAGGATCTCAATGTGAGAAAGGAATCCATCAAAATCCTCGAGGAGAACACAGGCAGCAACCTCTTCGACGTCAGCCGCAGCAACATCTTCCTAGGAACATCACCAAAGGCAAGGGAAGCAAGGGCAAAAATGAACTTTTGGGATTTTGTCAAGATCAAAAAAAAAAACTTTTACAAAGGAAACCCTGTGCTTAGATTACTTCCCTAACAATTCCTACTAAAATCTTAAAAAAATAAATAATGACATTTTCACAAATTCTTCCAGAAAATAGAAAAGGAGAAACACTCACCATTTTTGTGAAGCTAGGCTTTGATATCAAAATCTGAAATGCATTATTTTTTTAAATAACATTTATACAGCCACCTATGCATTAATTAGATGCAAACATTTTAGACTAATATATTAACTCAAACCTAGTAAATAATTTTAAAGGTTACTATTATTTTACTTTTCTGGGTTTATTTTATTTTATTTTTATTTCTTTTTCAAAATACATTGTTTATTCATAGGAAAGAGAGAAAGAGAGCATGAACAGGGGGTAGGGCAGAGGGAGAAGGACAAGCAGATGCACCAATGAGCAGTGAGCCTGAGATGGGGCTCAAAACCACCATCCTGAGATCATGACCTGAGTTGAAGTCAGACATTTAACCCAGGTGCCTCTATTCTTGCTTTATTTTAGAAATGCAAGTTTACTTTAATATTTGAAAGAAAAAAATGGGATATTCATGACATTTACATAACAGAAGAGAAAATCATGCTACCAACAGAAGATACAGTTAAAGCATTTGGTAAATTCAGCAACTGTTCATAATAAAAAAATAATAATACAAATCATGCACAGGAGCTTCCTTATTATGATAAAAGGCTTTATCATAGCCTTTTACTAGCATTTTACTAGCATGGTACTTGGTAAGTTGATTAAAAGTGATATATAGGGGGTGCCTGGGTGGCTCAGTGGGTTAAAGCCTCAGCCTTCAGTTCTGGTCTTGATCCCAGGATCCTGGGATTGAGCCCCTCATCGGGCTCTCTGCTCAGCAGGGAGCCTGCTTCCCTTCCTGTCTCTGCCTGCCTCTCTGCCTACTCTTGATCTCTGTCAAATAAATAAAATCCTAAAAAAAAAAAGTGGTATATAGGAAAGCATTAAGAATAATGAAGAAAACAGTTTGTAGAAAGTTGGAAGGATGCACTCTAATTGATTTTAAAATATGTGATAAAGTTATGGTAACTATGATATTGTACTATAAGAATACACAAATAATTCAACAATATATAAAGAGAGATCCCAGCCACGGATGCACAGGTACAAGGACAGGATGTGAAATAAACTTAACACTGCACAACAGCTGGGAAAAGATGGTCTTTTCGATACATGGCACTGACTATTAGAAATCTGTGCAGAAGAACATGACCATTACCTCACACCATAGATAAAAATCAATTTGAGGTAAATTACAGATTTTTTTTAAGATTTTTTTTCTTTAATTTATTTGACAGAGAGAGAGAGAGAGAGAGAATGCACAAGTAGGTAAAGAGGCAGGCAGAGAGAGAGGGGGAAGCAGGCTCCCTGCTGAGCTGAGAGCCCGATGCGGGGCTTGATCCCAGGACCCTGAGATCATGACTTGAGCCAAAGACAGAGGCTTAACCCACTGAGCCACCCAGGTGCCCCGTAAATTACAGATCTAATCATGATCCAAAAAAATAGTATAGCTCCAGGGGCACCTGGGTGGCTCAGTGGGTTAAGCCGCTGCCTTAGGCTCAGGTCATGATCTCAGGGTCCTGGGATCGAGCCCCGCATCGGGCTCTCTGCTCAGCGGGGAGCCTGCTTCCTCCTCTCTCTCTGCCTGCCTCTCTGCCTGCTTATGATCTCTGTCTGTCAAATAAATAAATAAATAAAATCTTTAAAAAAAAAAAAAAGTATAGCTCCCAAGTGTACTATTGCAAAAAAATATTTTCATGTTATTAGGGTAGTTTATTATTTTATTTTATATTTTCATTTACAGGGTTTTAAATGTTAGAGTATTTAGGTCCCAATGAGAAAAGATTTATTGAGAAGTTCTTTCAAAAATGAGGGGGAACCTGCAATTGAGAACAAATTTCAACAATGTCCCAGAAAAGGAATGAGATGGAAGTTGACAGACACAGGAGAGAAACCACCGTAGAGAATTTAGGAAGTATTTCAGAACGAGCCTTGAGAACTGATTGAAGATGAAGAGGTGAGGCAGAGGAAGAGATGTGCTGCTGAAAATGGCTCCATACATCCCTTGAAAGTATGGCTGGATAGTAATTATTAATTGCTAGATATAAAAATAAATAGATTATAGTTATGTCCTGCTATGAATATAGGGAAAGAACTAGACCTACAAATTCCATAATCCTACATGTTACTTGCAAACTGTTGAAACTGAAATTCAGGCTGAAGTCATGAGAATAGAATTCCTAGACCAGAAATGCCATATAGACTGGATTCGAGGAAACGAAAGGAATGGTACCATTATTGCAGAAAGACAAGCCAATTCAGCTTGCAACGTGGGTCTTATCAATAATCAAGTTTCTTTACAGTACAAATAAAAAGAGAACACAAAAAGAGTAAAAATGATTCTTCTTGGAAGCAATCGTGTTTAATTAGCTCTTTATAAGTGGTGTAATAATTGGCAGCATTCAAATTGCCGACAGCTTCGCTTTCTCACTTCTTTCTTTTACTCCCTCCTTTTTTTCTCTTGCCTCTTTTAAAGGAAGATCAAAGCCTTTATAGCCTTTATAGCTGAGTGAATGCTAATGGTGCATACATTTGTTTGAAAAGCTTTAAGCCCTTGAAAATCTGCACATAACATTTTTTATTCCCAAATGTCTGTCTGTAAGTGTATTGGATACTATTAGAGGAATTATCTCTACTTTTTTTCTCCCCTGTCCTTTTAAAAAGAAAACAAGTCTACTTTAACATCTTGGAAATGTTGATTAAAATGAGAGTTACGTAACCTTTTTTGACCCTCCACAGAATAGATACTTTGAACCACAGCCTTGCCATAGAGTTAATGAGTCTCTTCCTCATGCATATGTACTTCCTTCCACATTGTACACAGGATGGGGAGGGCTCTGAGCCCACCACCCAAGCTTGGGAAAATGATTAAACCCTCTTGCTGGTGTATATATAATTCTGACAGGTGGGAGGTGTTGCTGCTGCAGTTTGTGAAGAAAGCATGGAATATTTTCAGTTGAACAAAAACATTTCCCAGATTCTTACCAGAACATAATGCCTTTTCACTTTTCGTGAAACAGTAAGAATTATTCATGGCAGCTTTGCAAGACTGGCCCAGAGTGCCTTCTGAAAAATGGGAGCTGATAAATACTGGTGTTGATAGGATGGGTTTAGAGGAATCAGTTTGCTGAAATGCAGGTTGAAATTTATAATGCTTGATTTGGGGTTTTACTCTCTGGAAATTCATTATAATGGGATGCCTAATGTTGCTGACTATTCTGTTTAGCCAGATTTCAAGGGAAACTATGTGTACTTGAAACTCTGCCTGAGACACAGAAAGTTTTAAGTTACTAGTTGCTGTTCCTGTTACTTCTGTTAATGAAGGAGAAAGAAGAGGAGGAGGGGGAGGAGAAAGTGGAAGATTTAAAATATCTATAGCGCTCCGTGGCTTGGGAAACTGTATTAACGTTCCTGGTAACATCTCACATTGTTGGTAACAATCACAGAGTGAAGAATGGTTCCATTGTATTAAATGACACTTTATTAATTAGAAAACACACAAACAAAAGTTAGTACGGCTATCCTAAAGACTTCAGGAGTTCAAAACCTTAAAAAAAAAACTGCTTTAAAATACTGGCCCTTGTCCTATCTAAGAATATGCTGCACAGACATAGCAGCTTAAAACGAAAAAAGTAGTTCAACTAAGTCCCCACAGCATTAAACACCGACTGCCCCCCAGATCTAATAGGAGGTTCAAGAACACCTGTGCAGGACATGCAAAGGAAGGGAGCAAACTGCTTTATGGCTCCTGACTCTTAACACCTTTGCTTTTTAAGACTGTAACAGAGGATAAAACAGAGAGGGCAGGAGCAATGAGAATTTAGATGATTTCTTTCAAGTAAGCTTATTGTGCATCCTGGGGGCCTGTGGGTGGCTCAGTTAGTTAAGCATCTGCCTTTGGCTCAGGTAATGATCCTTGGGTCCTGGGTTCGAGCCCTGGTCCAGCTCCCTGCTCAGCGGGGACCCTGCTTCTCCCTCTCCCTCTCTCTCTCCTCTGCTTGTGCTCTCTCACTCTGTCTCTCTGTCAAATAAATAAAAATAATTAAAAAAAAAAGATTATTGTGCTCTTAGACACCCTCTCAGATACATATACAACAAACACATACCCAAAGCTAGTAGACCCAGGAGATTTTCCTTTGAAAGGAGTGCAGAATTTTGACAATTTTAGAGTGCTGAACATGTTAACATAAAAAGAAATATACTAGGCCTTGAGACCAGTAGGGAGATTAAAGTCACAAAAGGTATTTTATTATCAGAAAACATCCAGAAAAATCTCTCAGTTGTATTAAAAAAAAGCAGGCAAGAATGAACCCCGAAGAGAATGGCTACGCAGGAGCAATCGTTAGAGAAGAAAATAGAACTTCTAATTACACCAGTGAGTCTTACTTATTCAATGGACAGATTATACTGTATTTCAAGGAACAAAATTTTCTTTATAATAAAACTTGAAGAATCTTCCGTATGTCCAAATCTTCTGCATGCCTGTTTTCTGACAAAACTAAATCTAATTCAGAAATTTAAGCATGAGTGTCTCATCCTTAGTTCTATTCTTGTTGAGTGATGTTTGTTATTTAATATATGAATATCTCTATGGGTCTCTATGGTAACAAAGAAATGTTTTGGCAGTGATTGGAGTGGTTCAGATGATTGAAGGGGTGATAAGAATTATTATTTTAAAAAATTCCAGGCCCCCTGCCAATATTTTAAAAACCTGTCCCTCTCCAAGTTTAAGATTTTATTTAACCACAAATTTTTAAAAAGGAAGAACTCCATCAGTGGAGAAGACTACTTTGTTATGAAGATAATTGTGAAGCATTTTGTAATATATTGTCAAATAATTCAAGTGCTTACTCTTTGTTAAGCTCAAGTTGATAACGGATTAATAGAAGGTACAATAACCAATTCTTATTAGTACTTAAAATGTGTCAAGCTCTGAGTTCTGCTTTCTATACAGATTAAACTCATTAAACTCACGACAACAATGCACAGGGGGTCCCTTTACTAGTATCATCCTCTTTGCTTAATTGAGGAGACTAGAGAGTAAGAAGTTAGGTGAATTTCTTGAGGTCATACAGAATTAAAATTTTATTTAATCTAATTATAGACCCTATCTTTTCTATTATTTTTCTGTCATTCTCTCTCATTTTTCTAGGTTCTAAACATAGCTTGGTAGGAGCATCCAGGAATTCTAATAAAATAAATGTGTGCTTGTTCTGTGAGCTTGTGCACATGTGGTGTGTGTTTGGGTGGAGAGTGTGTGTATGTTTCCATAAATCCTACAGTTTTCTACATATCTAAATTAATCCTTCCTGTCAAGACCCTGTAGGATCACTTTTCTTCTTTATGAGTTTATCCAAAGCAAAAGTAGCCATCTCAAACACCTACCTCTTAAATATGAAGGTTATTACTCATATAGAAAAGGAAAATTGTTAGAGTACCTATACAGTAAGCTCAAGTCCCAGCTAGTGTTGTCTCAGAAAGCTTTTTTTTTTTTTTTTTGAGCTTCTTTCTTTTCTTGCCATTGTTGTACAATTCTTGTCCATCCTCCTGTCCACTGGAGTCCACTTGAGTAGGCTGCTAGATGGGTCTTATGTCACACTCAAGGCCAGGCTAGATCTAGCCAGCTAGATCTAGCTATTTGCTCCGAGGCTCCACCTTTCCCTCTAAGATCACAGCATATGGTGTGGTACAGGGCACTTTCTGTTGGCAACCCCAAAAATCTAATCAAAACACGAGTCTTTCATTCCTTCCAGGTCTACCGCCATCCTGTGAAGCACTTTGTACGAACTGGGAAAATGTTATCCTTCCCCTGGTAAGTAAAGCTCTGCATCCTGGTATACAAGAAGTGGGGAACACAGGTTAGATTTCACCACCAGGTGTCTGTCCTTGTGCAGTAAACACTTTGCACAAACTTATGCAACAGCTACTTATGCAGACTAAAGCAGCCACAAAAATGAGGACAAGTCTCAGATGCTTTATATTTCTGGTCAACAACACTATTATAATAGCAATACCTTGAAGTGGGAAATATGAAACCAGGATGATTGATGGAAATATTTGGGGGGAAAATAGAATTTGCTTCCTTCTATTTCTCCTGCCCATTTCTAGCAAGGGCATTCCATTTTTAGATCTTTTATGCTTCCTTTAGCTTAATGGCTCTCAACTCTGGCTGGACATCAGAATCACCTGGAGAACTTGGAAAACAACTGATCTTTAGGCTCAAGGCCAGAGCAGTCAGATCAAAAACTCCGAGGGTAGGACCAGGCATGTAGAGTGTTTTAAGTGCTTCAGGTGATTCCAACGAGCAAAGTTGAGACTCAATGCTGATAGGAAAAAGTAATTGAGCTGTGAGGTAGTGTAAGGATAATCTGCTCCCTTCCTTAAAACCATACCTCACTGTAATGAGTTTGTATGACTTCCATTATTTAAAATGTAAAAGTTTCACTTTATGATTTCAAAAAATTTAACTATGGAATTCAGTTCAAGCCAGTTAATTATCTTTCTTCAACAAGATTATCAAAATGGTTAAATCTAGGCTATTGCTAACAATAGCTAGGCTATTGTTAAGCAATGAATTTTAGCTATATCATCCCCCCCCCGCCAGAAAGTTCTAGCAGAGGAGCAGCAAGTGAATATTGCCTGGTTAAAAGGTACAGCTTTTTGAAATGTGAACATTGCTAAAGAAATTATTAGGCTTACAACACACTTTTTTTTTAAACCTCTAACTGTAATAATTACTAAAAAGAAAGAAGAAAGTTTAGCACCAAATCAATAAATAGTTCCCTTTGAGAAATAAGTTTTTAATAATTCATAAGTGATCCATCTGCAGAAGATATAATGGTATAAATAACAATGCCATCAGTAGGCCTCAATACTATCATAGTATATCAGCAAACCACAGTTAACAGAATAAATATTTTTGGCTATAGAGAGGTAGCTCTCCAAACACAAATTAATCTCCTTAATGGATTTTCCTTACCTTCATGAAAAATGCATTATGGGCTCTTAAGTCACACTCAACACATTGTTAGGGTTTTATATGATGTGGGGTTGGCACAAAGATGATTTTTCTTTCACACTGTGGGTAAAAAAAACAATGAGCTGGGTGGTTTGGAGCCAGACTATTTAATCACCAGGCAAAAGCTGGTTACTAAGAGAAGCTGTATTATTCTTAAGCTCCCTCTTTCTGTAAGAGCCTTAAAGTTTCTTGAGCGGTAAAAAGAAATTGTATTAACGGACTTAACATTTGTGAAATTTTATAGGTATCAAAAAATTTGTCCCAGCTGACCTCTTTATTAATTATTCTGATTTTTTTTAAAGAGCTGAATAAAGCAAAATTTTCCCAACACAAATGCAATTGCTTCTGTTCATGCCCAGCCTTTCTTTTATAATGTTAATTCTTTCTCAGTGGCATTTCCGAGGCACGCAGTTACTGACATGGATGTCATATGAAGATGAACATTTATTTGGGACTGAATTCATGAGGTCACACGAATTAAGTCACTAAATTTATACTGCCTCAAATGCATCAAGATGGGCAAGGACACTTCACTGCCACACTCCTGACAGTGTTGACAGGACCACAACCACAAGAGTTTGGTAAGAAACTCGAGAGGGCAGATGTGGGGCTCTGGAGAAGCTTCAGTCAGGTTTTATGGTTCAACCTGCCTTGCCTTTTCCTTAGCCTTCTCAGCTTCAGTGTGCAAAACTGTTTCCAAACTACTGAGTTTGATTTTCTTCGAAGAGAGGTCAGCCATCAGCCTTCGCATGGTTCAGATTAACTGACACAGATCAGAGCTGAACCCATGCCCTGGAAGTGAGCATAACTTTTCCTGGGAGAAATCACCTGGTGGCAGAACCACAGGGGAGAGCCTCCTTACAGCCCTGCACAACATTCCTCACTGGAAGGCAGGAGCCAAAGGGACCCTGCAGCTCCAGATCTTTCAAGAACAGGGGCTACCACCTGACAGGCCTGTGTCTAAGAACCTGGATTTAAAAACTCTTGATAGCCACATCAAGGATTTTTAGGACTGTGAATTTTAAGCAATGTGTTTACCAAATAGATCCCTCGAAGAAATCGCATTGCCTAGGTATTTGGGAGTGTCAGCCTCTGCTAGGACCCTATTTCATCACAAAACTAAGTGAAGAAGAGTTAAGAGGGCATTTCAAAATCTTATGAGCACCAACAGAGTAACAGAGTCAGAACAATCATGTTCCTTCCAATTAAAGAGGTAATTTCAATTACGGTGAACCGCTGTGACTAGGACTCTGAGAGTCATCATTTTAGTGTCATAAAGCCCGAACTCATTTTTTCAATTAACTGTGTGCAGCAACCCACGCATTTTCTGAGACTTTATCATTGAACTCTTGACTCAAGCAAGATCTAATGTGTGGTAGGGCCTTAATTTCCCCAATTTCACAGTTAATAACTTTTCCAGTTCAGAGGCTAAAAGTCTATGCTCCTTTTTATGGTGAACTAAGTTAGTAAAATAAAGCATTTTATCGCACAAACACCAGCCTAATTGTTACTGATTTTATTTTCTGAATTAATATATGATAATATAGAAACCAAGGAAGCCTTTATTCTTACTCGCTCCACTCTAGTCCCTTCCTCCCAGAAGAAGTGACATAAATTAGGCCATGCAAATTTCCTGCTTACAAAAAAGAAAAATTTAGTGCCTCTGGGTGGCTCAGTCAGTTAAGCCTGACTCTTGGTTTCCCCCACAGGTCACGATCTCATGAATTGTAAGATCAAGTCCTGTCTCACTGTCCCAGCTCAGTCCCAAGTCAGCTTGAAGATTTTCTCTCCCTCTTCTTCTGCCCTCCCCCCTGCCTTCTCTCTCTCTCTTTCTCTCTTTCAAATAAATTAATTAATTAATATTTAAAAAAAAAACAGATTAGTTGACCATAGAGTTGAGGATCCTTCTTCTGGGCTCTCTATTCTGTTCCATTGATCTATGTGTCTGTTTTTGTGCCACTAGCATATTGTCTTGATGATGACAGCTTTGTAATACAGCTTGAAGTCTGGAATTGTGATGCTAACAGCTCTGGTTTTCTTTTTCAACAGTCCTTGGGCTATTCAGGGTCTTTTCTGGGTCCATTCATATGTTAGGATTGTTTGTCCTAGCTCTGTGAAAAATGCTGATGATATTTTGATAGGAATTGTATTGAATGTGTAAATTGCTTTGGGTACTATAGACATTTCAACAATATTTATTCTTCCAATCCGTGGGTATGGAATGTTTTTCCATTTCTTTGTCTTCCTCAATTTCTTTAAGTGTTCTATAGTTTTCGAGTACAAATTCTTTGCCTCTTTGGTTAGGTTTATACCCAGATAGCTTGTGATTTTTGGTGAGATTGTAAATGGAATCGATTCCTTGATTTCTTTTTCTTCTGCTTCATTGTTAGTGTATAGAAATGCAACTGACTTCTGTGTGTTGATTTTATATCCTGCCACTTTGGTGAATTCCTGTATCAGTTCTAACAATTTTGGGGGTGGGGTCTCTTGGGTTTTCCACATAGAGTATCATGTCATCTCCAAATAGTGAGTTTGACTCCTTATTTGCCAGTTTGAATGATTTTTATTTCTTGTTGTTGTCTGATTTCTGAGGCTAGGACTTTCTGTACCATTTCAACAGAGTGGTGAGAATGGACATCCCTGTCATGTTCCTGACCTTAGGGGGGAAACTGAGAGCTTTTCCCCATTGACGATGATATTTGCTGTGGGCTTTTTGTATATGGTTTTTATCTTCCCCTACACTGCAGAGAGTTTTTATCAAGAAAGAAAGAATGAAGGACTCCTGGATGGCTCAGTCTGTTAATCACTGCCTTTGGCTCAGGTTATGATCTCTGGGTCCTGGAATCGAGTCCTGCATCTGGCTCCCTGCTCAGTGGGGAGTCTGCTTCTCCTTCTCCCTCTGCCCCCTCTCACTTGTGCTCTCTTTCTCAAAATAAATAAATAGATAAATAAAATCTTAAAAAAAAAAGAAAGAAAAAGTGAAATCTTGCCATCTGCAACAATGCAGACTGAAATAGAAGATATTATGATAAGCAAAATAAGTCAGTCAGAGAAAGACAAATGTCATATTGATTTCACTCATATGTGAAATTTAAGAAACAAAACAGAGGGTCATAGGGGTAGGGAAAGAAAAATAAAATAAGATGGAATCAGAGAGAAAAACAAATCACTAGAGACTCAACTCTAGGAGACAAACTGAGGCTTGATGGAGGAGAGGGGGTTGGGGGAAAGGATAATTGGGTAATGGGCATTAGGGAGGGCACATGATGTCATGAGCATTAGGTTTTATATACAACTGATAGATCACTGAACTCTATCTACCTCTGAAACGAATAAAAAGAAAAATAAGAAAAGAAAAATGAAAGAATTCCTCATGGTGTTAATAATAAATCCACACTTTATACAGAAGCCTAAACAGCTGAGAAGAACTGATCTCTGTCCTATTGTCAATCCCTGCTTGTGCCACTGTTCAAGCCTCAGTCTCAGATTATTGGCTGAATAATGGTCCCCAAGGTCCACATCCTGATCCCAGGAATTTTTGAGGCTATCAGTGGACATGTAGAAGGAACTCTGAAAATGTGATAAAATTCAGGATCTTGAGATGGATGGTTACCCTGGATTATCTGGTTGGGCTCCATACAATCCCATATATTTCTAGAAGCGGAAGGAACAAGGAAGAGAGTTGGAGAGACATGTAAGGACAGAAGCAGATTTCAGCCAGCAGAGAAGATGCTGTGATGCTGGCTTTGAAGGTGGAGGAAGGGACCACAAGCCAAGAATGACAATCCGCCTCCAAATGCTGGGAAAGGCAAGACATGAGTTCTCCCTTAGAGATCTCAGGCCAGCTGACACCTTGATTTTAGCCCAGTGAAACGGATTTTGTACTTCCGACTTCCAGAAGTGTATGTTAATAAGCTTATGGTGCATTGAGCCGCTACCTGCATGCTAATTCGTTACAGCAGTAATAGGAAATGAATATAGGCATGTTGCCTACTGTCATTTTCTAACAAACACAAAACTTCCTGACTCAGAGATTTGCAGTTTCTCTAGACTCTAAGCTGTATCAAGGAGAGTTTCCATCTCTTCATCTTTGTCTCCTGAATAAACAAGGCACTGAGTATGTATTTGTTATATAAATGAATGATCGGATGAGAATATCCGAAGGTAAATATACTGACTTGGAACTGGTTCAGCAGTGTGGTTTTTCTTGTTCCACACAGGACTGATTGGAGTGTAAGCAACGAACTACTATGTACCCAGGTTATAGAAGTTGCTGGAAGTTTTCTCAGCCTTTTTATCCTCACTTTGTTTCCATACATAATGTTCTTTACTGAACACATATAGAAAGGAAAATGAAAGCAATGGGAGATGAATCATCCCTCTTTCTCCAAAAGTGCTAATTTAGATCCTGATTACTGCAAACATGAGCCACCCACTCATGCTACTAACTGTGATATCACCAACTGCTGAGCTCTCAGAGGATTGGAGTGGTCATTATTCTATCAGATATAGCTTTGACAAGGGAAAATATTACACGGAGGAATTACTTCATGCTTTTCAAAAATGACGCAAATTGATCCCAATTGGTTTTATGACCAACTAACCAACTTGTCCCATGGGTCTTCTCTTACACCTACTCCTATAATCTTATCATATTTGATAAATAACTTCCTGTTGTTCATTCAGTTCCATCAGACAACACATTAGCCTTCTTTATTAATTTTTCATGCAACATTCTTTGTAGAAAATTCTCTAGCTTATGCTATCACTACCCGAAGGTGATGAATTTGAGCTTGTCTCAGTTTACAAACCATATTTTAACATATCCAAGTATGAATGCCTACATGAAAATGCATATGCTATTCCTTCCTGTGTAATACATTAGGAAGAGCCAAGCTTTTGAATCTTGACTATTTCTGATTAAATATCTTGACAAATAACTTTCATTTGCTATTGTTTTTGAACAGCTATGTTAAAGATCCACTTGATTATTTTTAAAAGGTGAATTATACTCTGTGCAAAGAAGCAATTTTAATATTTAAATACATTTTGAACAATGTTTGACTGGTAAAGCCATATTATTTTATTTGATAAGTAGTACCTATGCCAGATTTAAAAATGTAGAATTTTTTTCTTTCACAATTATGCCATATTTCTTCTTTTGAAAAGAATGCTTTTATATCAACTTAATTTTTTATGAAAAAACATTGTTTTTATCTAGTTTGACAATATTTTATATTTATTAAAGTTATATTATACCATTTCTAATTAATGAACTAAAATTTAGGACTCAATTTTTCACGATTATTTATGGACATTGTCATAACATTATTAGAAAACTCCAGAACCTCTCTTTGCTTGGTTCAGTCTTACAAAAATAGTATTTTTATAGAAATTCCCCATTTAAGAAGAAGATACTGTAATCTTTTTAGGTATATTCTATTAAAGAGATCATGGATATTTCATATTGATTTTTTGATAAAGAAAATGACTATAAAGCCACAGTACAAAAATAAGTAGCAAACAACTCAAACCTAGACTTTTCTACCTAAGAAGGGTAATGATAAAGGACAGTGAACTAGTGTTTTCTTTGAGTAGCTTAATGAGAGTCACAGGAGAACAGAGAACCATTTTACTGTTAAAGAAAAAATACTCATCTCTCCAAAGCTTATAATAGAAAAACTTTTGCTGATCATTCAAAATTAGCAATGGTTATCCCTGGAATACAGAACATTTAATGGATTTTCAGTGCTGTTCTAAACTTTTTTTCTATATTCTATCAGCATTATGCAAAATGTTAGGTTTCCTTCACCTTTATTTTCTTTTTCCTTAAAAACCCTTGGAACTTTCTAAATTGTTCAGAAGAAAAAAATATTAGATCTCTCTACAAGAAGTCTAGTTTAGTTGAAGATACTTAAATCCAAAACCTGCAAAGATTGTACTAAATGCACAGCCATTCATTTAAAAGTTATCTAGTTAAGCTCTACAACTTCAGCTGACTCAAATTATATCTCTGCCTTGGAAATAAAACAGGAGATTCATTTGCTGCTAAATTAAGGGGAAAGAACGATCAGCTGGCCTCAGCATTAAATTGTGTCCTCTCCCCCAAGTTTTTAGACTTATTTATTTGAGAGAAAGAGGGAGAGCAAAAGCAGAAGGGGCAGAGGGAGAGGGAAAGAGAATCTGAAACAGACTCTGGGCTGAGCACAGAGGCTGACTTGGGGCTAAATCTCATGACCCTGAGATAAATAGCTGAGCCAAGACCTAGAGTCAGAGGTTTAACTGATTGTGCCACCCAGGTAACCCAGCCCCTCCAGGTTTTTAAAAAGTAAGCAGAGGGGCTGCCTGGGTGGCTCAGTGGGTTAAGCCTCTGCCTTCAGCTTGGGTCATGATCTCAGGGTCCTGGGATCAAGTCCCACATCAGGCTCTCTGCTAGGCAGGGAACCTGCTTCCTCCTCTCTCTCTCTCTCTCTCTCTCTCTCTCTCTCTCTACTTGTGATCTCTCTCTGTCAAATAAATAAAATCTTAAAAAAAAAAAAAGTAAGCAGAGACAGGTTAATCAAATATTCTGAAGTCACTCTTCTGGAGAAATTTTGTTCCAAGCCTTTTTTGATGCCTTAATGTCCCTGACCTTTTATTTTATTTTATTTGGTGCCAAAAAAGTGGTTTTATTAAAGCATGGGGACAGGACCCAGGGCCAGAAAGAGCTGCCTCTGAAATAAAAAAATTAATTTTTAATTTTAATTTTAAATAATAAAATTAATTCACAAACTTAAATTCTATTTTATTGAAACACCAGTATCTGCTATCAGATTTTCTGGACCATTGCTGATTCTTCCACCTTTCAGTGAGAGTCACTGGGGAAATTCATATCTCAGGGAAAGAAAATTCTGTAATTTTGATTCTGTTATTGATTAGAGAACTGAGCAATATGAGAATTAGGGGAAAGCAGAAATGTCTACAGGGAACCTTAAGTCTCTTGGTTTGTCTGAATTAACTGTTAACCTCAGAGAAGCAGTTTGTTTTGCTTCAGCTTGAGTTTACTTTCTAAATTTAGGAGTTTCAAGCATTATTACTGCATATACAACATAGACAGCTAATCACCCTCTGTTGAATATTTTAATATGTTCCTCTGTAATACAATTTTTAATGATAGAGAATAAATTAAACTTGTATTACAGGAAGAAGGAGAATCTACAAACTGGTGCTTCTTAATTGTTACCAAAGGAAAAGTAACAACAATGCATGAATTCAGAGGGAGTATTAATAATTCAATCAACAGATGGCTAAGTGTACCTCTGAAAAACAGACAAATTAATTCTCACTTGCTCTCATCTACTGGGAAATAGAAGCAGAATTATGACTTTCTATTTTAAAATATTTATATTACTATGTGCCAAAATATTTTAGTGAAATAATCCGATACAAGTAATAAGAGAGTTTAAAGGATTTTCTGCAATTTCTACAACAATTAATATCTTCATTGCAATTTACTTCCAAAGATATTTCATGCTATTAAACTTGAAGTTCACAGTTATTCAAGTCTTTGTTTCATGAGCTTCTCTGCATCAGTCAGGTTTCAGTAGGCTATGCTACAGTAAAAAATCACCCCATGTTTCAATGGCTCTCAACAAAAAAACGTTTATTTCTAGTTCATGTGAATGTTCATTGCAGCTTTTCTCCATATGCTCACCATACCAATATCCAGGTGGAAGGGGCAACCTCATCTCACATAAGCTGCTTGTACATTTGCTTCAAAGTGTCATATATTAGACATTTACCTTTCTTTGGCAAACATAATTTACCTGGCAGAGCCTGATGTCAATAAAATGAGAAATCAAACTATCCTATAGGGGTAGTCCTTGAAAGGAGATGCAGCAAAAACTTTGTTGATAATGTAATCAATACCAGAATTCTTTTTCTAAAATCAATTTATAAGACTGATTTGTAAGGGTATGAAAGAGCCCTGAAATCAAGTTCTTCAGACTTGCAGAAAGACTTTGAGGAGACATGACAGAAAAATGAGGAAATATTACAACTGATTATAAAACATGCTGCCACTTAGTTATGTGTTTCTTAGTCTGGCTAAAAGTCAGAACAATCTGACATTATCACTTAAATATCTTTCATAAAAAGCATGGGTTTTTTATTAGATTTTTCTTCTTTTTCTTATCAAAGACTTATAGGCTATAACAAAAAGATTGTAGAGAGAATTCATTCACATTCTATTCTGAATGTTTCATCAGTAACATAGAGAAATGCAATGATAAATATATAAGTAAATTTATGTGTCACGTATCAAGGGGATGAAAAGTTTTGGAAATAAGGTCACTAATGTGGCTGCCCATTATTCCACAGAAAGAGATAGCGATAAGAAATCTTTATATTAAACCCAAATTTCCATCCTAGGAGTGGGCTCCTTTAGAATCACTGGCAATATTTTAAGAACAGCTCACAGTTTACTAAATACCAAAGCAATGTTAGAGCAGAAAGATATTGTTCCAGCAATGAAATCATCCATAGAGCTCACCTACTCATCACCCAACACAATCAAGACTAGCTCCAAGCCAAAGAAGTGGAGTTGGCAACCGGTTGTTGCTTAAGTCAGAACACGACCCCAGAAGTTAACTCCCAATGCCTGAGAGATGTTTTCTGACTCCTTAAACTCACAAGAAGAGTAAAATTTATTAAATTTTAAAGTGATAACACATTATATACATTAAAATCATTTTACTACCCCAGTAAGTCTTGTTTTTGATATTATGTCCAATCTCCATCTGCTTTATTTCTTGTCTGAGGATACTGGACCTTAATTATATTCTCTAGCCAAAAACAGAAAGAAAAAGAAAAAAAAAATATGGTAACTCTACCTCAGAATATCTTCTCCTGGCATGTCCAGACCACGTATTATATAACTTGAAAAGTAGAATTCACTAAGAATTATGTTGTTCGTACATTTTTGTATTATCCTCTATTCTTAACACCAAGAAATCAGAATAAAAAATATCATTCGTTATTTTAGAGAAAATTCTAATTAAACTTCTTACATTATTCTCTTTTCCATTAAGAGTGATTTATCTAGTCCTCAGAAAGATGCAGAACAAAGAATGCACACACGCAAGCATGGAGTGCTGAAAAGAACGTGCCTGTGCGGCAATCCTGAACGTATTGCATTTTGTTTTACAGTCTGCATACGTAGTTTCCCACATTGTTATATGAAATCTCTCAGTCATTGGGAGGATTGAAGACACTGTCATTCAGAAAACTTGAGCAATATGATATGGTGTCAATATAATTTTTAAAAGATGTGAGATGAGATCAAAGTTCGAGTTGAGGGTTTGTCCCCAAACCCAAACCCTTAAGAGGCTGTATTGAGTGTAACAGGGGTTTAGTGGACAGTGTGCAGGGAATGCACCTCACACACCTCCAGCCTCTGCTGCCCTCCTATGCCGTTACACCCAAGACAGAAGCTTTAGCAGGAGGAGCCCTGGCATTTTCTATTGATGTGTTCTGTGTATTGTGCTTCAAAAATCATTTGAACCAAGTGTCTTCTTTCTTTCTTCTCCGTTGATGGGCTTTTTAGGTGTAGCTGTAATTGCTGAGAAACATCAGTGAACTAAACTGTACCCAGGAGGAAATGAGAACAAAATAAATCAATACCAGTATGCATGTAATCAAATAGGGGAGAGAGGGATGAGCATTTCAGTTCAACACTGTAATATTATTCTAAAAGTCATAGAAGATAGATGCTGCTTTCTATTTAGAAACCTGACTTCCAATGATGTTAGTATATGGTGCCATTTTAAATTTGTAGACATTGGTCATAAGGACACCAAGGATTTTATAACAACACAGATCCCTCAATGAGTATGCTCTATAACAAATAAAGTTTTATTTGTTTCTTTGTTTCTAGGCCACAGAATTTTCACTGGAATAGCTATTCTTTCTTAAAAGGAAGAAGACAATGCAATGTAATTCACAGAAACAGGAAAAAAAAATTATAAACAGAGGCCAGCTAATGCTATTTTAGTATTTGTTCCCAGTAACCCTGAATAATGTGGCTTCTGAAGTGGAGTTACTAATGTGGATGGACTTCACAGTGTCATCTAGCATTACTTAAATGGGAACTAAATCAAAATAAGTACTTTCAAGTATGAAAAATTTGTACCTCTTATTAATTTTTCCTTTTGTGACTTGCCTGAAAATCTTCCTTGTCTTTCTTCAGTACATTTCTATTCCTTAGAACCTATTTATAAAATCTGGATTATTATAAAAGGAAAACCATTTTAGAAAATTAAAATGAACTTTTCTAAGGCATTTTTATTTGCCCAATTACCATGAAGAACTTTAGGAGGGCTTTTCGGCTTTCAGAGTGCCACTACCTTGTTTTTATAATATATTCTGATAGCAATGTTTATTAAAAATCAGGGTTCTTCAGTTTTAAAGGTTAAGTTAAGCTACATTTTTAAGTGATGACCATGTTTACATAAAATACATCAAGAAAAAGACAAGGCATTATAAATGTATGAATAATTCATTATTTTGTATTTTTTTTACTATTTAGAAAAGGTCTTATAATCCATTTGAGACTTTAAATTTCAGAGAAGATTCATCTGTAGGGTTTATTTTTAAGATTATTTATTTGAGAGGGGAGAGCATGAAAGCTGGTGGGAGGAGCACAGGGAGAGAGAGAATCTGAAGCAAACTCCTTGCTGAGTGCAGAGCCTGACCCGGGGCTTGATCCCAGGACCCACAGGAGCATGATGTGAGCCAAAATCATGAGTCAGACACCTAACCAGCTGAGTCACCTGAATGCCCTGGTTTTATTTAAGTAGGCATTACGGTATTTCCTTCTGTCCCCATTTTATTCAGATATAATTAACATATAATATTGCCTTAGTTTGAGTTGTACAATGTAACACTTTGATACATGTATATACTGTAAAATGTTCCCCACAGTAAGCTTAGTTAACATTCATCACTTCACATATTTACACATTTTTTTTCCTTGTGTCCAGAACTTTTAAGATATACTCTCTTAGCAACTTTCACATAGATCCAGTATCTATAACTATAGTCCCCATGTTGTACCTTACTTCTCCTGGACTCATTTACTTTATAACTGGAAGTTTGTAAGTTTTGACACCCTTCCCTCATTTTTCCTACCCCCTGGCCCTTGTTTCTGGCAAACACCACTATTCTGTTTCCATGAGTTCATTTTTTTTTTTCAGTTCCACATATAAATGAGATCATGCAGTATTTGTCTTTCTCTGTCTGACTTATTTCACTTGAAGCTTTTTTAGTATTCTATTATTTCGCAACAATAATTGATGAGCAATAACCTTATATGTGCAGTTCTTCCTCACAAGACCAATGATTCACCCGGAGACCCTATGATGATTTATAACCCTGGTACTTGAGAAAGATGCTAAATTGGCTGCTCTAGAAATCATTATGTTAACTGAACTGGCTTCTCATTTATGCCTCGACTGCAAATTTTCTGGCTGCAAACTGCAAGGAAAAACCAACTCATTTCAATATAAGAGAAACCTTAGATTTAGAAAGGTAAAACAATGCATCCACAATGACTTTCTGAAGAGAATAGACTTTTGACAAGAAATATTTAAAAATTGGAACTCATTACCTCCAGTCTAATTAAGAGGACTGACCATGATATATCGTAGTTGACTATTTCAGATTCTAGATTACAAACCCTTAACGCTGTCTACTTAGAACCTTGCATTTGGAGGCTCATAGTGATCTCAGAAAGGTCTTTCAAATTTGTTTGCCTCTTCTGTGAAGTAAAGAGCTTCTATGTTCATATCAAGAATGTTAAAAGATTAATTTGTTTTATTTTCTACTCATTTGACTAGAGGTTGGATCAGATTCTGCCAGTCTGACAACAGAAACCCCAGCCTCAGGATTAAAATCCTTATAGTGCTCACTAAAATTTTGGAGAAAAATGATTTGTTTCATCTTCATTATCGACAGGGTCTGACTGTGTGTGAGCACTTTATGTTGTAAGTGCTTTATATAAATTAATCCATTTAATCTTGGCACCACCTCATGAGTAAGTATAACTATCATTCTCATACACATAGAAGAATAGCAAAGAAGAAGTAATGGCACACTGAGAAGTAAGAAGTAAGAAGCACACTGAGAGATCAGCATCTCAAGCAAAAAGAAATAAGGGAAAAAGACCTAGATATATAAGCCATGTTGTGGGAAAACATGGCAAAGGCACAACATGATATGAATGGTGGGCAAGGGTGCCTGAGTGGCACAGTGGGTTAAGAAGCTGCCTTCAGCTCAGGTCATGATCTCAGGTCCTGGGACTGAGTCCCCTATCGTGTCCCTTGCTCCATGGGGAGCCTGCTTCTCCCTCTGCCTCTGTCTGCTGTTCCCTCCACTTATGCACTAGCTCTTTCTGTCAAATAAGTGAATAAAATCTTAAAAAATGAATGGTGGGCAAAAGTGAAAGTATACTAACAAGGAGGAAACCTCTACTAACAGGAAAGTGATTGGCATATTTAGTAGTAAAGTTGACTTTTTTTTTTAGGTTTTATTTATCTATTTGGCAGAGAGATAGAGAGCACAAGTAGGCAGAGCTGCAAACAGAGGAAGAGGGAGAAGCAGGGACCCTGATGTGGGGCTTGATCCCAGGACCCCCAGGATCATGACCTGAGCTGAAGGCAGATGCTTAACCTACTGAGCCACCCAGGTGCCCCTAAAGTTGACTTTTAACTCAGAGAAACCTGGATTTAAATTTCAGTTTTACTCTTCATCAGTTACATGACTTTGAACAAAGCCCTAACCCTCCCTTTATTCATATGCAAATCAGAAAATCAAACTATGGTAGTTGTGGATAAATGAAAACAAATAAATTAAATAATGTACGTAAGTTGCTTAGCAAGTTTTGTGGGTTTTTTTTTAAAGATTTATTTATTTAAGAAAGAGTGCGAACAGGGGGAGAGGTAGAGGGAGAGGGCCAGGAAAGAATCTCCAGCAGACCCCTGCTGAGCACGGAGCCCAAGGTGGGACTCGATTCCACAACCCTGAGGTCATGACCTGAGCAGAAACCAGGAGTATCTGAGTATTCTCAACCGACTGAGCCACCCAGACATCCCATTTTTTTTCTGATGGACTTCTCTATACATTGCTCTTTATTTTTAGCTTTTTGGTGTCATATTTTCTTTACAACTTCTTTAACATGGGTTCCAGATTCAAATTCCAACATCATTAGTTTTGGCATGACAATTCCTGGCTCAACATTTCTAAAATGGCTAAAGTTTAATGCCAAAGATAACACTCTGGCATTTCACCTGTCCACATGTTATCATTATAAACTGGAAGAAAACAAATGGGGTTAATAAGTCTATTTAGAGAGAAGCATTAACTCGACCAGTTATTAACTGTGCTTTGAGCAAGTCTCATTCTCTCCAAATTCCTCTTGGTAAAGTGTGACATTCTTGATCAACCCCACAGGTGTGTTATAATGTTCAAATTAGAAAACTCACTGGATGATCCTTTGAAATCTGAAAAGGCATATAGACATATGAGATAGTAGGAGAAAAAGAGTGAATTTCAAAATCCTGTTCAAACTGAGCTCAAGTCCTAGCTCTGGTTCTTATCAGTCTGTGACAATTAGGAGTCATGTAACCCTTTGATCCTCAGCATTTATAACTAAATTTGGGAAGAATAATAGCTAGTTTTACTAAATCTTACTGCCAAATGTATAATTTTTAATTTTGACAGAAGTATATTCTACCTATAAATCAAGCTGTCCCTAGGACTTGGATGTTCTTTGTGGCAACCTCATATGTTCCACTATGACCAACACAAACCAACATACAGTAAGTAAATGAAGAACAAAAACAAAAATGGTAACAAACAAAATGAAATAAAACCAGGTAGCATAGTGATCACTGTTCTCCAAATTTTTTGTCACTATCTACCCTGATTCTAATAGGTTCCTGATGCTAAGGGAAGGAAATTCACTGGAGTCTTAAAATCAGAATGAAGGGAGATACTTCGGTAGTCCATGATGATTTAATTATGTAGCACAATTATGAAAAATGAAAATTCATTTACCATGACACAATGTCATTGCGTTACAATTGTGTAAAGTATGGATGACAGCAAGGTCCAGGCAGCTATCACAAGCTGGGATGAAACAGGTGGGCTGCCAGCCATGAGGGCAAGCAGCAAACGCTGGCTTGGCTGTGGACTTCCGAGGAACAAAAAGAGCTGACAAGCCAGGTTGGTCTGAAGCAGGAAGACGTTAGTTCACCACTTTAAACCAAAGGATCCGAAATGATGCTGAATGTAAAAGATGGGGTCACAAATGGTGATGAAAATGACAGTAATAGGACAGATTGAAGAGTATGGCTTACAATTACAGAACAGAGAAACATCATAGGGTAAACCGTGGGACAGTGTTACTTACACAACTATAATGATATTGGTGCGTCTATTGCAATTACCGGGAAGAGATTTATCTCAACTATTGAACAAACTAAATTATAAAGCAAATTAACCGTTGAATATAATTTCATAGGTATACTTTAATTTCATGCATCTTAGAAATTTTGCAATAGGAATCAGATGTCAGATAATATGTCTTTATTAAGACTGTAAGGTTTGGTGGTGCTGTAACTTACATAGGTCGAACGCTCAATGAATATGTAATGAGTGTGGAAGAGGCATGCTTGCTGTGAGGGTTCCTAGTGCTCATTCTTCAAAAAAGATATACATAAATAACTGATTCATGAATCCTCTGCTTGTTTGCTGTAAGCCTAATGCCAGAAATCTGTGTCATCAGAACCTTTTATGTATCTTCTAAGATTAAAAAAAAAAAAAAGTTACTTTGAGCAACGAAATTTACAGAAGAGAGTAAATGGTCTTGTCATCCTTGAAAGTGTTACTTTGAGAAACTAAAGTTACAGGTGAGATTAAATGGTCCTATCAGCATTCAGCACTACTTTTCTTCCCTCCTTTTAAGCCCCTCTCATTCCCTCACCACAGTGCACACACCCTGGCACTTTTCAGCTCCGACACAGGAATCTGCCCATGGTGAGGGACTTGGTCCTTCGCCTCCCTCCATGTGATACTCTGTCCCCCAGCTTTAAAGTCTTTTGAGCATTTCTTGGACTCATTCTGTTCTTGATCTGAAGTTGTATGAATTGAGAAGATTTCAAATGCAAATGTACTTTGTGTGTTTAATACTGACAGTCCGAATCATCCTCTATTAGAGAACACTCCTATTTACTCACTGCCTAAAAATTTAAAACAAAACAAACAAAACAAAAATCTGATTTTGATTCCCTCTCTAGATGCCTGTATCACTATATGCAGCATCTGCTGTCATAAGTTTTTCTCATGGATTAGAAGAAATACTTTTAAGACATTAATGGTTGTCTGTTGTACAGCAGATGATTGACAACTCATGTTTCTTTTTTTTAAAGATTTATTTATTTTTAGGGACTCTGGGAGAGAATAAGATAGAGAGAGAGCGCGAGCACATGCATGGGGGGAGGGGCACAGGGAGAGGAAAAGAGGGAATCTCAAGCAGGCTTCACCCCCAGCACAGAGCCTGAGCAAGGCTTCATCTCACAACCTTGAGATTATGACCTGAACCGAAACCAAGAATCAGATGCTCAACCAACCAGCTGAGCCACCCAGGTATCCTGACTCAAGTTTCTTGATGACAGTTCTGCCAAGGCAAAAGAGGGCAAGCTCTTTTCTTCCATTTTCTTTTCCACCCAAAGCCATTTCCCAAATTTATCAGTTTCCCTAGGAGAGTCCATCTCATCATTTGACTTCCCTACTAGAATTGCCCCAGATTTAATACAGGATAACTTTCTTTCCTTCAGACTCATAGCTGCAAAAGAATTATCCCATTTCTGGGGTAGGTGATGCTGCCCTCATTGTCTTATTCATATTGCTTTTCTAAAGAGAGATTTCCCTCAATGTATTACTTTAGACTTCAAAGTCAAGTATCAGTAACTCTCTTTTTGACAGCCATCTGCCTTAAGACAATGTGAATAGAGTAAGAAAAGGATGGCCTGAGTGAGCAGATTGCTCTAGCAAAATGGAGTCTTATTTTGATCAACATCTGTAGAGTACACGATATGGTTTCAATCTGAAATCGGGAACTCCGTGACATTGCCAAAGAACTAAGTACTTCATTGGTTATTTTATTTGAGCTAAAATGGTACATAGACTAAGATCCTAACTTTTTGCCAGAATACCACAGTGACTCTACTTTATAGTTTGCAACCTGATTTAGGAGTTTGGTAAATTGATTCGTAAACTAATAAAATTAGAATCATCCAAATGGGTCGCCTGGAAATTATCTGCTTTTATGCAGTGCATTTTTAGACATTCTGTGGGACTTTTTATTTTAATTATGTATCTTCAGATACAGAGAGTCTTTCACAAATGTTTTCAGTGTATCTACCTTGACAGATTCACACATTACAGAAGGATTCGAAGAGTCTTTTATTCACTCAGCATGTTCCATTAATAAGTGCAAAGAGTCCTTAGGTTACCTTTATAAAGTCACTTGCGTCAGAATTGCCTACATGAATCTTAACATAATTATGAGTCTGACATATGCACACTGTAGAGTACATAAAGACTTCCTCCAAGAGTTTTTATGGTAAATGCCAAAAGTATGTCTTTAAATCTTAATCCTACTTCATCACACTTCACTTGGATTTTAAAAAGGTTTATTAGCATTGCAAAGATGGAGGTTAACTTCAATTATTATGGACTCAGTAAGAGACATTTGGACAAGTCTTAGTTACCTTGAATTCAGACATAGACTTATTGTGTCTTGGAGATATTTTGCTCATCATCACTCATTCCAGCAATATAAATATCATTCTGTTTGAAAAATTTTTCTTGCAAATGATCCATTTCATAAAAATAGAAGTTTATTTTTTAAATACAAATTTCTGCAACTTTCTAATCGTAGATATCTGTTATTTTGGACATGTTAGTGTCTCAGCAATAAGGAAACCAACAGCTTTATTTTCGTACATCTTAACATGCTTCCTGTGAATATGCCTATAGGTTTGGCTCTGTCATCCAGGATAGCATGAATCAATCAATGTTAGCATAGACATTTACTTCCATTATACACATCTCTCCTTTTGTCTTCTGGATCTTGGACACCAGTGCAGAGAGAGTGCATAGCTGCCTTCTCAGGATTCCCCTTGCATTTAAAGATGCTCTTATTTCATCTGGTAGTAGACATACATGAAATTTTGCTTCCACAATAATTCTTTCTGGTCCTGTTCTGAATTATAGTCTTACTTTTTACCATTCATCCTTAAGATTCTTGTAGTGTAGCTTTTGCTGATATGTAGACAAAGATTTGGCCTTTCACTCTCTGGTTGTTCCTCCAACATAGAATGTTCTCCTCCTCTGGGCTTCCTCATGCCACTGCCCTGCCCAGAGCACCATTATCCATGAGAGTCCATGGCTTGCTCTTGTGCCTCCTTCAGCTTCCTGCTCCAACGTCACCTTTCCAGAAAGGTCTTCCTTGACCAATCTGTCTCAAATAGCATACACATATAGAAGGGGATGGGGTAACTGGGTGATGGGTATTAAGGAGGGCATGTGTTGGGATGAGGACTGGGTGTTACACCCAGCTAATGAATCGTTGAACACTACATCAAAAACTATGATGTACTACATGCTGGCTAACTGAAAATAGTAATAAAAAAAATCAACCAAATAAGTTTTAAAAAATAATAATAAAATAAAATAGCATACTCATTCCCAAATCAATATCTAGCCCTTCCCCTGCTTTAGTTGGCTTGCCAGCACTTATTTCCACTAGATATCACACTGAAAAATTATTACTGCATTTCTATATTGATTGTCTCTTTCCTTTACTCCTATGTAAGTTCCACCGAGGGAAATACTTTGTTTTCTTCACTATCATATCCCATGATTTAGAAAAGGGCCTGGCATGTAAAGGTCACGAATTATTGTTTGTGATTAAATGGATTTACACAGGACACTGACCTTTATATCTCAGTTTATTTCTCTGTTGAAGGAGAATATTGTACTTCATGGTCTTAAGTCCAGAATATATTTATTGGCAATGATTTTCAGAGATACATAGATGATGTTAGGATTGGATTATTGGTATTCATTTGTTCACACCAACATTTATTAGAACCTAATGCCTTTTCCCTCATTAACAATAAATGAAAATGTTGAAATCATAATAACATTGGCTTATAACTTTTGTGAGTGATAAACTTTCCAAACTATTGGCTTGGCTCAGTAGTAGTAATGATATACATTATTAATGTTGTGACATTTCACTCAGAGTATGTTTAAGGAATATTTACTAGGTTCATTATACACTTTAATATTTTATTTCATGCTGAAAACTCTAATAAATGTATGCTAAAGTATATTTCATCTGCAGTCTCATTTTTCCTAGGGAAAGGCAAATTTAGTCCTCTTGAAATGCTAGTCCTTTTTTTTTTAAGATTTTATTTATTTATTTGACAGATCACAAGTAGGCAGAAAGGCAGGCAGAGAGAGAGATGGGGAAGCAGGCTCCCTGCTGAGCAGAGAGCTTGATGCAGGGCTCTATCCCAGGACCTTGGGATCATGACCTGAGCCGAAGGCAGAGGCTTAACCCACTGAGCCAGCCACCCAGACGCCCCTTGAAATGCTAGTCCTTTTAAAATTAATACACGACACAAAATAAATTAGGAAAAAATCGCATTGCTGAGTTACTGATTCAAAATTTTAAAGCCATTTTCACCTTTTACAGATTGATTTTACCAGAATGTTGAATCCAAATAAATAAAAATGCATTTTCATTAAAATAGTGTTTTATTCTTAGATGGAAAGTTTGGAAGTAATAAAGTTGCATGGTGATATGTTTTATCTTCTACTGTAAATAAAATATTTATAAGGGGCATAACTCCCAATTGTTTAGGCCAGTTATATTTCTCACCAACCTCGGTGTTGGCAAACATTGTGATAGCAACAAGGAAAAGAGAAGTTTTTTTTCCATTTTTCATTTTGATCTTCATTTCCTTACAATGATTTTAATATATCTGAATGAACCACTGACCAGACCCACCAACTTAGAAATTTCAAGAAACAACGCTGAAGACAAGACCAACAGTAAGAACTAAGTGATTGGAAACCTGGAAAATGTTGCTACTCTAACCCGAAGGGTCTCTTGTGGGCGTGGTTACACACCATTCCTAACAATAGGCTCACTGAGGCATCTTCAGTGTGCACATGGGAAAAAGCCCCAGAGTGACTGTATTGCAGGCAATCCAACAAACACTAGCAGGGGCTGAATTAAAATTCTGAGGTCATGATTTTAAATGTGAACATGCAGGTCACTACTCACCGTTAATTTTGGGGAGTGTTACCTTATCAATTTACCTATGATCCCTCCCCTACTTCCATCATAGTGCATGCTTTGTCACGTCTCTATTTCAGTAAACTAAGCATTAGTCTCCATTTGAAGCGAGACTTGCATTCCATACATTTCCGATTTGTTTTGCTACAAGTATTGTTCTCACTTCAATGGAAAAAATTTCTAAGAAGAACCAAAGACTAGAAATTTTCCTATAAAACTCCTATCATATTCCTAAATTGGGATTGATTAATCAAGGGGATAATAATTCTCTACCTCACAAAGAATTCTTAGAGAAATAGCATACAGAATCTTGGCATCAGGTTTGGCCCTCTTAACCCTTAGCCATAATCATGGTTATCATTTTTACTTTTAGCTCTGTTCTCAATTACAGAATTTATATCCTTGAAGACATCTTGAGCTGCTTCAGAGATTCTGAGAAAAAAGTATTCTGTTTTGAGTTATGCAAAGCAATCAGCATGTTCCCATATTTGGCACATAAATTCATAATACTTAAATTCATAGGGAAATACTAAAACATGTTGGCTCATCACAGGTGACAAGAAAAAAATCAGATTAGTATCTTACATTCAGTCTCTAAACTACACTGTAGGAATGTTACAATTTAGATTAAATCCACATTTTATTTCCTATTCTGAAACAACAAAAAACCCCTCATCATTATTAAATGACAAAATAATTCTGGCATGTATGTCAATCTGTTGGTATTAATTTAAAAATACTGTATTTACTAAAAACATTTACATATTTTATGTACCCAAAACGTCTACATATTGTTAAAATCCCTATTCAATATGGCACAGCCAATATTAGAGGATAATATTCTGTAGAAATATTAGTTACGGGGCAGATATTTAATCATAAAAAGTTCTGAGATTGTGAGATAATTTGCAGAAATCCTATTTCAGTTGTAACTTTTTATACACAAATGAATTTTATTCTGGACTAGTCTCTTCTGAATTGTTTCATTCTTAGGTGAATAGTTGAAAATAGAGGTTTGTCTTGGCTAGGATAGCATGTAAAATGTGTTTAGAATTTATGCAGCAGAGTGATCAATAAATTAAAGACAGGTATGCATAGCAGAGACCTCACTGTCATTCTTCCTATCTACCATCTGACTTAGAACATTTTGGGCTGGGTCCTTGGAGAAAATGAGACCCAGACATTTTTCCATAATTAGGTTTAATTCATTGCTGTTCCTATAACTATAAGCCTGGTCTAAAGCTGGCCTTCAGTGAACATACTCTGCTGGGAACTTCCAAACTTTTATTGCCTGAAGGCTTAAACCAGGTTCATAACAAAGTTAACCCCAAAGACGAAATCTCGTCTAGACTCATTATGCCCTAGGGAATTTCAAGAACTCTGACAGATAGAAATGTACTAAAGTGACCTTAAAATATCTGTCCTGGCAATTACCACACTGAGGTTTTTTAGAAGAAAATGATGTCGCCCATTCATAGTTCACCTTGTCTATTGACAAGTAGAGGTTACTCAAGTTGGGCATAAAAACAGTATAGAACGACGAAAATTTAACATCACACGATGGATGCAAAGTATTTTAAATAAATATTTTAATTCTATTGTTCGCATTTACAAGTAGAAAGCATACAGTATGTTACAAATATCAAAATGTGAAAAATATGAACGTTACATAAGTAACAAATGTAAAAAAAGTATTTTCTTACCTTCCCTGAAAGTAAGAAAACTTTTCAGCATAGGAAAATATCAGTATCAAAAACACAGCTTAAGTGTAAAAAAAAAGTTTTTACACGGTATTAAAAAATGATCTACAAAATGGCGGAAAGAAAGGAGAGTTGAAATTCGACTTTATATAAATTATAAAAACTGGGTACTTGGGATAGATGTTAAATGGTTGAAAAACAAGTCCAATTATAGGCTTTCTTTAGGTTGATTCTTTAAAATTTTAAAAGCATAGAACATTTTTCAATAAATAACTTCCAAAAGTGTCTCTGAGAAGCGCTGATGAGAACATCATTCCACAGTAAGAAGGGAAGCAGAGTTCTAAGGAAAATATACAGTCATTTTGTTCCTAGTGGAAGCCTGATGAAGGTCAGAAGACCAGAACGGTTTATTAACAAAAAAAAAAAAAAAAAAACAAAAACAAAACGAGAGAGAGAGATTCAGAAGTTTTAACACAATTTTGTAGGAAAATTCTAAAGTGCTGAACAAAATGACTTAACTTTAGTACCCACTGTCATGTAAAACTTAACTCAAATATCAGACATTTCTGAGCAACATCTAATATGGAATCTATAATTCTGGAAAGTGTTAATAGTCTTTCGTTCAAGGATAGGAGGGCTCTTCCTACACTTTACAAGGATTGCTTAAACCTCAAGGATCTTGTGATGCAAAACATAACAATGATAATACAATGGAAACGATACACATACCCACTGTGAAAGCACAAATTCATTTCTGCAATGGCAACGGTATTAATTTTTAAAAATCACAAATCAAACATTGGTAAATAAGGAAAAATTTTCCAAACGCTGCATGCCACATAACTAGTTACAAAATACGATGCATGCAGAAAAATAAATTCAGCCAAGCATATTTAAATTAAAGACTTGCATTGAGTCTGTTTCAGCAGCATTGTGGTTATTATTTTTTAAAGTTTCCCTCCAACACCAGTCCATACTGGCCTGTTTTGCAAATGGAACCCACCTTAGTCGACAACCTTACAACGGTTTGAGTGTCCCTTGTTTTTCGACTTTTATAATGCCAGTACATAAAGTTCACACATACTGCTCTGCTTCCCCATCTTTGGGGACCGGCTTCGTTGTCCCACTCTTGCCTTCTTCGTTTGCTGCTGCTTTTTCTGGGAGAGATGCCAAATCCTTAAAAACATCTACATAATGGCCAAAGCCAGGGCCCCAGTTCAAAAGGTTGTCCCAGTTGAAATTCCCTGCTTGCTGCCCAAGCTTCAAGGGCAGTGTGTTGTCAGCAACCCCTGGGGCTGCCACCTGTGTGCCCACAGGTCCTCCTTCCGCCCTGCGGCCATGGTATCTTCTAGGCTTCAGTCTGGCTCCATAATTATCTTCGTCATCAGCATCAGATTCGTTGACTTGAGATAATTTAGGCATCCTGGAAGTATACACCATTGGCTTTTCCCTGTCATATTCCATCTCTGAGCAAGTGAAAGACTCATGTGAGTCACTATCAGAAGAAGATTCTGGAGCTGGGATGCCATCCGCTGGGTTCCTTGTTCTGGACAATGGCCTCCTGCAGTCCTCTTCTGAAGAAGACCTTCCGTGATCTGCACTGCAGATACTTGGGTTTCTAGGGCGAGGGGTGTTTAGCCTCTCCACCTCTTCAATTGACAGTCCTACCGGAGGAGAAGACTCCAGAGGAATCTGCCCAATTGGCTGCTTTAAGCGACTCCCTGGTCTAGAACCATGAGAAGCCATGGCCTGAGGACTCTTACTTCTCCTTCCCAGCCTTGTGGCATAGTTGAAAATGCCAGGTTGGCAGGCATCCCCGTGCATTTCCAAAGTATTTCCATCTCTTATAGGCAGATGCAGTTCCCTGGCCGGGCTGTTCCTGTAGAAAGTAGAGGACTTCGAGAATGGGGCTGGGCTGTGGCGAGACAGGGGATTGGGGGTTGGGCAAGCGGAGTGGCTCAGGGAGCTGGTTCTCAAACCCTGGCTGTATGAAGGCTGGTAAGTCAAACTGCTCGCTCCTAAGGGCATGGGGGACTGCCTCGCAAAGCCTAGAGGGCTGTGTCTCTGGATAGAAAATTTCGGCGTGTGGCTGCGGAACTGCTTGTAGTGTTGGATGATGTCTGCGTCTGAAGGGGCGATGCTGCTGGCATTGTCGATGTCGTAATGCTCTATCTCTTGCTCTGGAGAGGCCAAGGGGGCGCTGGGGATGGTTTCTGAACTGTGGGGAATGTCGGTCTCATCGTAGATGAGGTAGGGGTTCTCCCTCTCAATGATATCTGGCTTCGGGTTCCCCTCAGGCTGCTTCCTCACAGTCATATCATCCCCGTAGGGGGGGATATTGTCTGGGTCATCAAAAGCAACGTTCTCACTTCCCTTCTTCTTCTTCTCCTTTGGTTTCTTCTCCTCTTTGGGGTTTTTGGTCTTCTTCCCCCTGCACTGGTTACACAGAATCAGGCTGAGGACCAGGAGGGCCAGGACTGTGGCGCAGCTGCCCACGATGGCCGGCACAGCCCACAAAGGCAGGGAAATCTCTTCAGGACCCTGGCTCAGAACACAGACATGGCCTCCAGGACTTCCAGCTTTGCACACTTTCCCCTGAGGACAGAGGACACCGAGGCAGGCCACCACCATCTCACAGGTCCTCCCGGTGTGGGACTCTGGGCAGCTACAGGTGAAGCCAGAGTGCAGGCCTGGCTCACAGCTGCCCCCATTCTGACATGGGTGTGACGCACAGTCTCCAGGAGGAACACACTTGTAGGCATACCACTGATTAATGCACAATAAGTCACCCCAGCAGGGGTTGCTGGCACAAATGTTGGGGCCACGACAGCCAATCTTCACGGAGGGATCTGTCTTAGAGATGGAAGCCAAGCTATGTTTCCCACTGAAAGGAAGACTTTCGCCACCATACAGCATAGAAGCAATACAGCCGTCAAAACCTGCAGCAGAAAGAAGGAGCAGTGATGCATTTTATTTATTTTTTAAAATTTTTTTTAAGATTTTATTTATTTGACAGAGAGAAACACAGTGAGAAAGGGAACACAAGCAGATGGAATGGGAGGAGAAACAGACCTCCTGCCTAGTAGGTAGCCCGATGTGGGGCTTGAACCCAGGACCCTGGGATCATGACCTGAGCCAAAGGCAGACACATAACGACTGAGCCACCCAGGGGCCCTGCAGTGAGGCATTTTAGAGGAAATCAAGACTTAAAATGCTGCACTGGGGGACTCTGATAAAAAGAAGCTGCACAATCACGTTTGGTAAAAAGAAGCCACCTTCTCAGTACCATTGCCCAGTCCAAAGATGGTAACTCTGTGTGTCTTACAATGTAACTTAAGATCTAGAAGATTTCCATGACAAAAGTATGGAGAGAATTGCTCAGATATTGCTCTTTCTGAAGATTTATGAATGACCCAGGCTGGATTTTCTTTTTCTTCTTCTTTTTAGTTATTTAATTATCTATTTGTCTTATTTTTATAGTCTACATACCGAGATTGCATACATAGAAATAAAAGGTATTTAAAAATACTTACAAAGAACAAAAACAGCAAACAGAAAAAAAAATAGACTAAAAGCTTTAATCATTAGATATCATACATTCTCCATGGAGGCGATATTGCTCTCAAGGAGTTGAACACTGGCTACTGCAGAGCAAAAGACAAAGCTATTACAAAGTTTTGTGGTCCCCTAGAGGACGGATATCGAGTATAAGTACAGCATGATCACTTCATGAGGTGGGAACGGCAGAAGTTAGAAAAAAACATCTAAATGGCTCCTTAGAGGCCAATAATTATTATTATTTTTTTGAAGTTGAGAAACTCTTTGTTGAACTTGAATGTGCTAATATTTGCTAACATTCCTGTCACAGAGCCCAAGAATCCATTTCACACTAATACAAGACTATGATTTACATTGGTTTGTTTCCTACAGCATCCAAAAGAATTAGCGTCCATATTCTCAAAGAAGTTAAGTATATAAGAACAAGTTATGACCTGGACTTTTACTTTGTGTCTTAAGCCTATCCCTCTCCCTGCATTTTTCAGTTTTCCTGGTATCTTTCCACTGTAGTGGTATTTCCATCCCTGATACACTCTTTTTCCATGAGCTTCTGTAACATCTGCTTTTGTTCCTACTTTCCAGATTTTCTTTCAACGACTTAGTCTCTTTTACGTTTCATTTTCCTCTAAACAGCCATTGACTCCCAGGGTTGCTTAAGTTAAGGCTCTAGGCTTTCTTTCTCCTCCACACTACTACTCTACTCAGGACTTCAGTCACCTGCTTGACTCAGCTAACTCCTCATATGCATTTCTAGCTAGTGTCCACTCCTGACTGTAGTCCACCCATCCAAAAGTCTTTTGCAAAGGTGGTCCAAACCCCAAAGGTCCCACACCACTATCTTGCTATTTCCCATAGACACACTTTTTCCTGCACTTCTCTGCAGTTTCCTCTTTCAGTGGTACTGTCCTTCTTCTAGTTGATAGGTCAGAAACCTTCCTGAATTTCACTCAAAGCATCAATGGTTTAGTTTATTTTAATTTCTAAAGTATTTCTTCCCTATCCACTTCTTACTAACTCCTTTACTACCACACTAGTTAAAACTCACACAATACCTTGCCTAGATCATAACAGTATCATCCCAGCTAACTTATGCAAGTGTACTCTTGTCCTCCTCCAATGCATTCTCTATGTTGTAACCTGAAAGATATTTAATATCACTGCATATCTAATCTTAAGACTTCTCTAAGAGAAACTTTTTGGTGACTTCCCATTGTCCTGAGAGTAAGACCAAAAATGTGACAGGTCTAGAAGGCCCTGCTTCATTCTTCAACTTCATCCTTTACCTGTGACAGCAGTCTCCAATAAGCCAATAGGCCAGATTCTGTGACCTTGACTCAATCTACTTTTTGTTAAGTTCCTACTTTTGTAGGAACTACTTAGGAACTAAGTTCCTAGTTTTGTTAAGTTCCTAACAATATAAATTAGGCTTTCATACTCTCCCATCTTCATTTTCATAGTTCAGTTTGAAGTACCAATGTCAATTTCCCAGGGAGGTTTCCTTCTCACCTTTTTTGAAAATCTCTTAGAATTCTACATTCCTTCTTCACACCATTTATCATATTCTAAAATAATATATTCACTTGTATAATGATTTCATTGATGTTTGTCCTCTTTGTCATATGAGGAGAGTAGCTATTTATTTAATCCACCATTGTACTCCCATGCCAAGGGTGGGGCTCAGTAAATATCTGTCATGTGAGTTAACAAATGAATGAGTAAGTGAATTAATGAATAAATATTTGGTGGACAAGAGAAGCACCATGGGCTGAATTATGAACTTGCTAGAATAAATCCAAATGGCTAAAGTAAGTTATGGCCAACAATTCATTACAGGCTTCCTAAAGACAGTTATGAGAGTCTCAGAATATGCAGAATGGGTACTATCAGAAGTCCAACTACTTTGATAAGAATAATTTTACCGTTCCTTTGCTCAACATAAGCATTTACCTGTTTGAGAATCTCGATGAGCTTGATTAGGTGGAATTCCTCCAAGAGATATAGTGAGCACATCGAGGCCACCGAAATCCTGGGTAGGGTGGATAATATCTCTGTTATATATTCTGTCGACGGACAATACTGTGGCTGTTCCATTTTTTCCGATTAGAAAAGTATGCCAGTGGCCATCTGCAACATACACTTCAGGAATATTTCTCTCCACTTTCCCAGCAATTCCTGCATCTGATGTAAAATGGACTTTGCCATTTTTAATCTGTAAAATGTATTAAAAATAAGGTATAATTAAATTATGGTATGCCTGAATAAAACAGAATCAAAATGAAATAAAATCTTAAAATATTGATCAATTTAAAGCCAAAAGACTCGGGCGCCTCTGTGGCTCAGATGGTTACGTATCTGCCTTGGATTCAGGTCATAATCCCAGGATCCTGGGATCAAGTCCCACATCGGGCTCCTCACTTAACAGGAAGTCTGCTTCACCCCCTGCCTTTCCCCCTGGCTTGTGATCTCACTCATTCTCTCTGTCTCTAATCAATCAATCCAAGAGACTAGCTGAAGAGTCTGGCTGAATCAGAGTATACTTACCCATACTGCTTCTATAAATTTAAGCAACAGATACCTTCACATTTGATTGTTTCAATAGTTTTCAAGGTGCTATTATAGTCATACCTAATTTTTCAAGATGTATAACATTATTTTCCAGAATCTGAGGTAATGACAGAGTGAAAACCCATTTCAAGTAAAGTACACCTTTTTTGTAATTACTTATCATCACAATGGCAGGTGTAAAAAAAAAAAAATCTGTCAGTTTAGTAAAACGTCCAGGGTGATCAAAAGAGGTTAAAATTACTTGCAAAAGGAAACATCAATGCTCAGGGAAAAATGAAACATAGTTGGGAAAACAGACAAAAAGAAATTCTTTCATCTGTCATCTCTAACGCACTGGAATTTTAGAAGAAAGCATGCTTATTGTTTATATCATTTATTGAGATGAAAACTATGATGAATAACGAGTGAGTTCTTAATAATGAGGTGTCTGGGCAAGTCTTCACTTTGGCTGCCTTTTATAATTTATCTAAGGGATATTTGGTTTCTTTGACTTTGCCCAGTAGAACACTGGGTAACAGGATGCTCCTACTCCAGTTTCCAGCTACCAAGTTTCCAGTATTCTGAGTACTTTAGAAAAAGAAATAATTTATGAGGCAAGATGAACATTTGGTTCAGAGAGCATAATCCCACCATGCTGCCAGACAGAGCTGGTGCCTGGGCCAGGGGATGAAGTGGCACCGTGTATCAGATGACAGGGATGAAAGGGCAGATCAGTTATTTTGTCACTGGGATCAAATGTCATTTCTACATGCAACAAACACATCTGGTAGAGCTAAATATCAGTTCATTTTTGTTTTGTGGAAAATATGCCTAACACATTTACATACATTATTCATCTTGTAACATTTTATTAAAGCGGCCTCTCTAGATAATAGTATATTTTAGTACCAAACTCAGATAGGAAAAGAAAAGAAAGTTGTCGTTAAATGACAATAGCACTTCATCAAGTGGGCAATGTCTCATGAAACACAGAGTAAAAACAGCAACTTCTCTTTGGTGAGAGCCAGAGTCCTTTTGCAAAGAAGCCTTGGGAAGAGCCTTCTTCCCGCTCTGCATTTCCCTCCTACCTGATCAAACTGTGCCATCATTTTACTCATCTGCTCTGACATGAGAGTCTTTAGAATACACATGGACTCTGGTGAATGAGAAGACAAGTTCCCATTCCAACATTTCACCCAAATACTGTACCTGGTTCTTTTATCCTTTCTAACTTTGAAAACATTATGTTCATTTTTACGCTAATTTTTGCTTGGTTTATTTACCCACAGATTTTTTTATTCATTTATTTACTTCCTTACTTTCTTTTTAACCTAGAGCTCTGTGTCCCTCATCCCAACTCTGTACTTTGGTCTTCACTCAAAAAAACAAAAACAAAAACAAAACCTACATGCCAAAACAACAGAATTGATTTGGAACAAAAAAATAAGGTCCATCTGACATTATCACAGAACTCCAAATATGGAGATACACAATATGCGGTAAAAGAAAGGAGATTTGTGAAACACTTTAAATATACCGTCAACACAATTATATATAAGTATGCTTCTTTCTGTTTTTCTATCTAAAATGCTTTCTACCTACTTCTTTTTTATCTGAATAGATTCTATTATATCTAATATATATCTAATATCTAATATTCTACATATTCGCCTCTCTCCTTACATTGTTATTGCTGCCCACTCCTGATACTCTCCCCTCAAACCGTGAAGTTTATCAAACCCAACTCCCCTTTATTTTCAAAAATATCATCTAACTGCCTTTTGTATAAAAGAGAGAGGGAGAAGGAGAGATGGATTGATTCAAGGAGGGAAGGAAGGAAGGAAGGAAGGAAGGAAGGAAGGAAGGAAGGAAAAGAAAGAAAGAAAGAAAGAAAGAGAGAGAGAGAGAAAGAGGGAAAGAGAAAGGAAGAAAGAAAGAAAGAAAGAGAAAGAGGAAGAGAAAGAAAGAGAGAAAGAAAAAGATGGGGCGAAAAAAAGAGAGAGAGAAAGAAAGAAACTGTCAAAAGTGAGCCAAAAGAAAGAAAGAAGAAAACCAGGGGCCTTAGTCACCGATAAGCTAAATGAAAAGTAACAGTCCCCTCCTGACCAGCTTCCTAGCCTGTGTAAGTAGATCGTATTCCTGTCATCCAAATAACTTGCCTGCTTACTTACAACAGCCATTCGCTTCCTGTCTATTTTGTTCTCCTTATTCACTGGTTTTTTAATCTACTTATTTTACTTGCCAAGCCCTTTAATCTCTGAAAAGCTGCTTTTCAAAATATTCATACAAAAGAAATGTGCATTTTGGTCTGCATTAGTCATTATTTTTATTCATTAGCATTTACTTTTCTTCCAGGAAAAAAAAAAAAAAAAACCTCTTTCTAAGTGCTTGCTACCAATGTAAGAAAATCTGGAGAAGTCACATGCTGCTGTCCTGTTGGAAATGCAAGATTTTATGGTGACAAAAATGGATCCTGACATTCAGCTTCTTCCTTAAGGGGGAAAAAAAAAAGAGTTCTGTCTCTGATTTCTTCAACCACATTGTATTTTGTATCTCTTGGCTTAAAGAGATAATGTACAGAAATATTTCATATGTCATTTAAATGGCATGAGGACTTGGAAGCAGCTTAACAGATAATGCACAGACCTCAATGTCAAAGCCTCTCAACACATACAATAAAGTGTTTCTCCTAAACTGTAAAGGTTTACTTCTTTCCGGACATCATTACTTTCTTTGGTTCTGATGCACTTTCCAGTGCAAATTACAAACACTAAATAATAACATAATACAGTGACATGTGTGCTTTGTTTTGCAGTAGCTTTATTAATTCCTAACCGGGCTCTTTGTTTCAATAACTGAGGTAAAGTTATAACCTGAAGATGTTCTTTTGTACTGGATTAGAGCAGAGTTTCTCAACCTCATTACTCTTGACATTTTGGACTAGAAATTTCTTTGTTGTGGGGTGCTGTGTTCTGCAATGTAGGATGTTCAGTGACATGACTGACCTCTCCCTACTAGATGCTGGTAGCACCCCTCCCCACTGCAACAATAAAAATGCCTCCAGATTGAAAAAGGAAGAAAAAAAAAGTTTTTAGCATTTTAATAAACCATTCCATCAAGAAAAAATTGCCTCCAGACATTGTCAAACAACCCCTGGGGCGGGGGCAGGTAAACATGAACCCCAATTGAAAATGATTGAACTATGAGGATTGTGAAAATTCTAGAAAGTTTTTGTACTACTTATTAAAGATATGTGCATGCACCATAACAACCAGAGTTGACTTGGATGGAGAGAAAATTTAAGAAAAAAGAGGCTGAAGTTTAGAGGCAAACATCTGTTTTTATTAGTAGTATTTTATGTGAATTAAACCTAGTAATTTGCTATGTATATTGCCTTTTATCTTCATGAACTAAGCTTTTAGTAATTTTCAAAATATTAATTTTAGGTGAAAATAATATAGAAAATCTGGCTTTATGTTCTTCAGAATTTAACAAAATTCATGTAAAATTATGAATAGATTATAATATCAAAGTGACATTAATAGAAATGATTTAAGATACTGAAGAAACTGATGATTTAAAAGATGAAGTCTTTTTTTTTTTTTAAAGATTTTTATTTATTTATTTGACAGAGAGAGATCACAAGTAGATGGAGAGGCAGGCAGAGAGAGAGAGAGAGAGAGAGAGGGTAGCAGGCTCCCTGCTGAGCAGAGAGCCCGATGTGGGCCTCGATCCCAGGACCCTGAGATCATGACCTGAGCTGAAGGCAGTGGCTTAACCCACTGAGCCACCCAGGCGCCCTAAAAGATGAAGTCTTATTTGTGGGAAAGAAAGCAGACTGATAGTCTTAGAGATTAAGAAAGCTAAGAGCTGAAGGAAAGTGCATATCTAAGGAAATTATTCACCAGTTTAACATCTCATTTATAGTGAAAATATTATGTAAAAGCCTAATGATAAGTCAGTACATTGTTTTCGTGAAATAGAATGTTTAAAAGTAATTTATTTAGAAATTATTTGGAGAACTCAGCTGTGTTAACTGACAATAATTCCAAAGATACTTAATTTCATAGGGTATACCCTGTGAAATTAGTGAATTGTCTATATGCTCCAGAATAAAGCCAGATAATTTAAAAATGATTTTCCTTACTCTAGTCCCACCAATTAATATAAACATATTAGTGTTTGGAATAATTTTTGGAGACTTTTTTTTAAAATTTCAAAGACACATTGTCTTTTTGTTTTACTTTGTTTAAAAATAGAGAAATAACAGAAATATGAATTTTTATTTGACAAAGTAAATTGCAACAAATTATTTCTATGCTGGCCTACCTAGCAGTGGTCTTTACTCAAAAACCAAGACAAAGATGTTTAGAAACCAAATTATTCAGATCATTGTTACTCTGGCCAATGCCTGGAGAATAGTTAAGATAGATGATATTGGAATAGTGCCCAGCATTAGTCAGAACTCTAATGGATTATAAAGAAAAGGACAGAAATTATGGGCAAAGTGATTTAAACCATGACACAGCAGGCGGTCTAGCGAATGAAGTCACCATTAGCTTTTATCCTACCTTCACAGTAGTGTAATTGCTGCTTTCTTGGATATGGATTAAAATGCCATTCTCGCTTCTTGTTCTGAATTTTATTTCCAGACTGTTCACACCAAAAGGCTCCAACATGGCACCTCGTAGGCTCTGTCTTAACAAATATTCCCGCTTCTCATTCTGACTCATGTGGTAATCCAAGCGCCCTTTGCCTTCTAATGATAAGGCAGTGTCAGGAGTAATAGCTGAAAGTCAATAAAGAAAGAGAAAAATGAATATGTCCATTTAGCTTCTTAAATAGTTTTTAGAGATGACAAACATTATAAAAAATTTCAGAATCAATATTCGCCAATCCTCCCCTTGGGAAAAAAAAATATTTCCACTTGTGAATTATTGTGTAAGTTAATTTCAAATGCTTAAATCCAATTCAGAAACATTAATCATTTGGGAAATATTCATTAACATATTTGATATATGATATAAATCATGAATACCTACAGAGATATCACCTGTTAAAAATTGAGTTGAAAAATGTGTTCATAGTAAGTTTTACTGTGCTTCCAAAATTCATAAATGAATATGTTTTCATAATTAAGTGATTTATATTCTTAAGCCTCTAGCAGATTACAAATTTGGCCAAAGAAGTGCACAATCAAATATTTATATTTGTAGCAACTTTATTAGTAGTAGTAATAATCATATGATCACATAGAATTTATCATTATATGTAATTGTCATGTATAATTATAATTTATCATAATGTGATAAAGTGTTCATATTACTGAAGTTTAGAAGTTTGTTATAGTGATGGTGAACGTAGCTAAAAAAAAGGACATAAAGCAAATGAACTCAAAAGGGTTAAAACATTGAACAGTATACTTTATAAAGGTAAATTTTATAATATATGTAATATCTCAATTTAAAAAACGAACCTCAGGCATTTCTCAAGCCAATGACTTATTTAATATTCCAGATATAATTGAGTTCCTACTTATAAAATGCCTACTACTATAACAAATATTATGTGACAGCATACTTTTCTATGTTTTGATTTTATCTTAAAAATTAAATATAATTATACCTTCTGCTAGTGAGATCTTTTTGAGTATATTATATCTTTAATGTGATCATGAATTTCTATTCATTCTCATACTTTAATAGAATCAAGACTTCTTAAGAAGTGGTCAAATAACTGCAACAATTTAAGTAGTAATCACATAATTGATAGTAAAGTATAGTAACCACATATTTGAAAATAAAGCAAATTTTATGAAAGAAACCCCATTAGGGTTAGTTAGGGAGATACACAGCTTAAAATTATAGAATGCCATGTTCTAAATATGGCTTGAATGTCCCTAATGTTTTATGAAAAGCAGTATTAATGTTTAAAAGCAAATAACTACTAAAAAGATTTAAAAAGACTCAAAACCAAATCCAATAACTGTAAATTCAAATACAAATATTGGAGGTCTGGGTGGTTCAAAGTGTTTCTTTTTTGTTTTAATTTATTTATTTGAGAGAAAGATCCTGGAACTCCAGGATTACAACCTGAGCCTAAGGCAGACACTTAACCAGCTGAGCCACCCAGGCACCCAAGTGCCTGGCTCTTGATTTCTGCTCAGTCATGACCTCAAGGTCATGAAATTGATCCCTGTGATGGGCTCTGTGCTCAGTGGACAGTCTGCTTGAGATTCTCTCTCTCCCTCAGCCTCTGCCCCTCCATTCTCTCTCTCTTCAAAATAAATGAATAAAATCTTAAAAAAAAAACGAAATAATAAAATAAAATACAAGTATTGCTCTTAATTATAATAGATTATACTGACATTTTATGATGTCAGTGTTCAGTCATTTAGTATCTATATTTTCTGCCACATACAAAATATTTATTGGAGAAATATCCCCTAAAGGCAGATAATAAGCCAAAACCTGGTATAGCCCTCAACCTTGTAAATTGTGTAACATTCCTATAAATTAGGTTCACAAAATTAATAAATTCATAAAATGGAAATTAAAAATTTAGTAAATAATTGTAGAAGAACATCGCTCTTCTTCAAGTTAAAAAATAAGTAGAAAAATGTCACTACATTTTTACTAATTATTACCATTTAATATTTTCAGCACTTAGAATGAAAATAATTCTTGGAATATAATTACATATTTAAGGGCATATATCTATACTTTTCATGATGATTATAATTTCCAGTGGAAGATAAAACAGCTTGCATACATTTCTCACAGTATTTCCCAGTTAGTCCTTCTTTGCAATGACACTGCTGCCATGACCAGTAGTCTGTACATGTGCCACCATGCTGGCAGGGGCTGTGAGTACAAGCACCTTCCAGTCTAGGACATCTAAAGTGAAATCAAAATAAAGAACCATAAGGCACAAAATAAAGTATGTGGGGAAGCACTTGTTAAAATTAGATATAAACTTTTATTAACTTGCTGAGTTTCATGAACTCACTTCTTTGAAACTCAAGTTACAACTATGTTTGGAGCATCTAATCAAACAAGGAGCTGTTCTGTAACACATTCTCTACCTTGTTCATAAAAGAGAAAATGAAACAAATGAATACAGATACAATACAGATACAGAACACACAGTACAGAAAATACAGATACACAATACAGAAAAAGAGGTGAAAATTTCTTTAAATTAATTTTCATTTGAGTTGGACATCTTTGGTTAATGTTACCTAATGGGCCACTTATTTATTTGTTTACACATCTCCTCCCCAGATAACTCATTCAACTAATACTTATTGACTGCTTACTATATGCCAATTATAAGCATACTATTCTAAGCATAGGAGTAAATTGACAGAAAAAATCCATATATTCATGGAGTAGTTATTTCTTCTTGTGGAGGAAGCAGTCAAAAAAACAAAATAAAACAAAAATTAGGTAGATGTGTAATATGTTACAATGAAGAAAGTTCTATGGGAAAATTAACATAGACAAAGACTATTGGGAGCTTTGGGGGGAGGGGCAGTGTTGCTGGATCCTCTAGATTCACCAGTAAAAGAAGGACCCATCTTTGTAAAGACCTAAACAAACTGAGAGAAAAAAGCATATTTGGTAGAAGATCATTCCAAGCAGAGGAAACAGTAAGAAAGCCTTGAAGAGAAACTGTACCTAGTATGTTCGAAGAACACTGAGGGGCCCAATATGGTTGGGGCAGAGTGAACCAAAAAAAAAAAAAAAAAAAAAAAAATAGAAGCATATATAAATATGGTGAGAAAATTAAGAGAGAGGCTGTATCATGAAGGCCTTTAAGTTAGGCTTAGAATTTACATCTCTTTTTCAATGTCATTCTGGATGCTGGTACAATGGAAGATGAGGTATGTCAGGAAGGGAAGAGTCAAAGGTAAGCCTAAAATGTTTGGCTGAACAGGTGGGTGGATTGAGTTCAGTTTCTGAGATAGGGAAATCTATGGAACAAGTAGATTTGGAAGAAGTCAGGAAGGAAGGCCAGGAGCTCAGTTTTAAAATTTCAGTCTGAGATATTTATTGGAAAGATAGGTAGGATATTGAGTAGGCAGTGGTATATTAGGGTCTACAGTTCAGAGAGGCCAAGTTGAAGATAAATATTGAAAAGTCATGAGTTTTAGAGACATTACTTAAAACCAAGGACTACAACACATAATTCAAAGAATGAATATAGATATAAAACATCAAGAAGATAAGGTCAAGCAGATGAGACAAAGAATCAGAGTAGAAAACCAGGGGTATACCATGTGCTGGTGGACAAACTAATAAAGTATTTTTAGTGGGAGGGAGTGATGAATATCAAAGTTCAAATAAGAGAAGAACTGACCATTGATTTTAGCAACGGAAAGCTTATTGATCACTTTGACGATAGAATAATTTTTCAAAAGAGAAAAGATGGGGAGGAAATGGGATTAATAAAGGTTTTTAAAAATAAAAAGGGAGAAATAACAGCATGGATTGAAATGAGGAATGAAATACTGATGAGACAGCTGAACGTTGTTTTTAGAAGGTGTTGGGGATTGAACCCATTACATAAAAAGGGTTGGACTTTTTGGAAATAGGAGCAGTTTATTCATAGTAATAGGATATAAGGTATAATTTGGGATGCATGTGTTCATAGGCAAATGTGGCAGGACAAGCCTTTGGGAGTTTTCTTTTGATTGCTTCAATTTTCTGAGCAACTTAGAAAGCAAATTCATTAGTTGGGAAAGATGATACGGGAGACCATGTTTGAAGTCTGTGAAAAGCGGAGGCAGGATTGTCATTGAGAAAAGTGGGAAAACGGTTAAATTAGGGAATAGAATATGTCACCAGACAAAATCATGGCCACAGAAGAGGTTAATAACGATGAATTTAAAGGGACTATGAACTTCTCAAGAGCAAAGATCTGCTTTGTCCTTGACCAAGTACCTACTTCACGATTTAGCTTTGCTGCTCACAAGCTGGTTGATTTCAAGCAAGCTTTTAAAACTCTGAGGAACTCAGAAAATAATAATATCTATCTAATAAAATGGTTGTAAAGGTTAAAATAGAATACAGTAAAATACTAAGAGTAGCATTAACCACAGGGCTATTAAAATATCAATAAAATTGGAAACAAGTAAAGTGTATATTCATAGTTAAAGTAGGGCATGTTCATATTATGGAAGAGCGGACAGTCATGAATGTGACAATAAGATAAGAGTGTTTGTCTCTATGTGATTAGGTTATAGGATACTTCATATTTTTCTGAATTTTCCAATTTTCATTATGAATAAGAATAATAATTTTTACAATAAATAATGTTATTTTCACAGTTCCTAAATCATTGCGGGAAACCTAACCAATAATTACATGGGAAAATCAAATGTCTTACAATTAATCAAATTATTGCTTGTTAAAGATGTATCAATTTTTGAAAATATACATTTGTATATAAAGCTATGTAATATCAAATGGTTTTGCATACATTATCACAAACATTTATATATTATTATGTGCCAGTTTCTTTCCTGTGAGATTTTCTCTGCTTAAGTCATTATAATTTTCCCAACAACCGCTTAAGGTAATGTGAAGCATATACAAGCATACGTGCATACATATATTCTTTCTTAGACTTCAGACAATAAGCATTAACTTTCCAACTAAATATCACATTTATGCCAAACAAAATTTTGCAACTATAAATAAATATTTAAAATGCAAAACAATGTAAAACACTTGATGCTTTTTAGGGCTTTGGGCATAATAATTTCGTCTTTGGATGCTCAATTATGTAAATTTTGTGCATTTTTTCTTTAAAATAGTAAGAAGTAAAATTGCCATACTGATCTAGGATGCCTTGTGCTGTCAAAGCTTGGCTGGGCTCCAGAGGCCTTCCGTTGACTGCAAATTCCATTATACACCCGACAAAATCATGGCTTTCCACATGTCCTCTCCTCTGAAGGATCGGTTCTAGCGATCTGATACCTCCAACTGTGACTCTATTTGGCTGAACATCAAGAGTCCTACATAAGAAAGCAAAGATAAGTATATTAGTTCCAACACGATAGATTTCAGTAGAATGTTTAGTTTTAAAAAGACTGAACATAACTTTTTCTGGCATGTGTTATAACGTGGTAAATTTGAATGGAAAATATTACCTATTGGTGCATATCTTCTGACAGATTTCTACAGGATTATTAGGTTTTCAAGGCATGAAAAATAATAAAACTTAGGGAAATGACATTTTCAGTTAGTCAAATGGGATGTATAAAACAATGTTGAGTTCGCAAGAGGAAGCATATTATCAGAAAGAAGATACCATGCAGTATAAATAGTGACAACTCTAATATTAATGTTAGTGTATAGTTTTTCTTCACTACAAGATCATAATGACGCCAATAAGTTAATTAATGCCATGGATGTTGTGTTGATATTAATTTTTCTCTGTTGCTATTTCTATTAAAATCACTTATGTTTTAGATGGCATAATGCTATGTTTCAGCTTGAGGCACTGTTGAAAAGTATCTGTGAATAATTGTCACATGCAGCTTTCAGAGAAGGTATTTAAAATTAATTCAGTCCCTAGCCTAACATTGCAAGACCCAGGTCACATGCAACGATTTCACAAATCATCTCAAAGAGTATGGCCTATATTACTCTTTCCTTCCTCCGGCTTTATCCTCACCTCTACCACTTCCATTTCACACCATTTTTATATATTCTGTATACAAATTATTAACTTTTCATTTTACAACATGAAAATTACTTTGGAGAGGATAAACTATTGTAAACTTTTGCAACACTCAGCATAATATAATTATCTTTAAATGTATAATTTCTTAAAAAAAAAAAAAAAAACCTATCACAGGACTCAAACTCGATCCTGAGATCAAGACTGGAGCTGAGACTGAGTCAGGCGCTCACATGACTGAGTCATCCAGGCACCCCTGTTTAATTTCCTTTTTAATGTCAATTAATAATAAAGATCAAGCTAATAATTTTACTCACCAGTCATCCGAAACTGCCACATTACTGACAGTGCAATACCCTGGTTCTTGGTTCTCAGTACAAGAGTCGACGGTTAAGGAAGCTGCCTATAAAGTAGAAGGAAATAGTCATTTTGAGTTCTGCCATCCCTATTGTCCTTTTCAGCCAACATTACCTAGCACTTATATCTACATGGACATTTTTTTTTGAAATTGTGATAACAATCAGTATATTATGACATAATACAATTATAGTATCAAGTTTGGAGCACATATTTCTTTTACATGTCTAAAGTTATGAAATCATTACATATAAGAGATGGGAACATACTTTGAAAAATCTTATCCAGCCCCTTTGTTTCACAAATGAATAACTATAAATGCCATTAATGTCTCTTACAATATCATACGGGAAACTTATGGGACATAGAGGACAGCTTCTTGGGATTACAATCTTAAGAAATGTCTTTAAGGTATTACCCAGCTATTCTAAACAAATGAAAAGACATTAGATTTCTGATTTTTCAGAAGTCTTATTTCAATTATATTTTAGTCATATATACAAAAATATCTTCAAAGCATAGTGTATTATTACAGCAATCTATGAAAATTGTTGTTCTTGTACTAAAGATAAGGTTTGAGACAAAGTAAACAAGTCAGTTAGATGCCCCTTCCACTTATGATAAGAATCTTAATTTATAAAAAGTATATTACAGTGTATTTATGCATTATCAGAATGCATTGTCATCTATTATGATACAGTAGAAACTCCCCAATAATCTTTAAATTACAACTAACAGTAACTGTTTTTGCATTCCAAGGGATGCATATCCTTGAGACAAAAGTCTTCTGTCCACTAGAATATACAAATGCTGAATACTCTATTTGATCAGTAAATGCAGTCATCAAATCATGATCACAAGGTTCAGGAATATGACAGAAGTCATGGTTGTCTATATTGAGCAATGGTCGCCAGAGATGGCTGTGGTCCAGTTTAAGACCGAGGTTGTTGCATATTCACATTATTCTGTGCTCTGCAATGCTATTGTGATGCCCCTCCTCCGTTCCCTAAACTGCAGTAAAATTCTGCAACTGACAAAACTTTGCAAAATGTAGTTGGTAAAATTATAAGGATGATATTCCCAATGTGGTATTTCAGAACATGGCCAGTAAATCACAGGAGAATGCTTAACGCCAAATCCAGAAGTACAGAAGGACTAAGGGTCTCTCCCAAGGCAGACAGTAAAGGGTTCTACTTAAATTTACTTGAATGCCATAGAGCGGGGCTAATCCCACTTTGTCCATTATAATAAAAATATAAATACTATGTAAGTATTAATTTATAAGAATGGTTTTCATTTGAGGTTAATTGTAATGAAAGCAAAGCAAATGTCCGAAACAGCCCAGGGAGGTTAAACAAGTTGACTAACATTACACCTGACTTACATATGAAAGCATCAGGTTTTCTGCTTTCTTGAATTATATCATATGGGAATGATTCCTTTCCTTAACATCCGATGTTTAGATGTTTATCAACAATGGGTATTATTTTTAGAGATTGTCCATAACAATTTATATTTGGATGGGAGACTTGTAAAAGTATATCTTAAATATCTTGCATTTCAAAAATAAAGAATGGGGTCAATTTATAGTTTTTGTGCATCAAATACTACTGAATAAAATATTCAAAAATACTTCTATCAGTTAATTATTAGAACCAACTATAAACTCCATATAATAAATTCTCATGAGCCATGTAAATCTTTTTCTGGCCACATACTCAAGGCAATTATAATAAATACTAACATTTTTAGGAAACATTTACTCTTTCAATTCTGTGTCAAGAATTCATGCCCTATTTGGTTAAGTCTTTCAATAGTTTTTTTTTTTTTTTTTCCAGTGTTCTATAATAACTGAGTGGCATTCGATCCCAAAAGCAATACTGGGTTTTTGTGATACAACTTGTGTTGCTTAGGTTGAGTATTTGACTCAAGCACAATTCCCTTTTTTTCTAAAACAAAATTGTTAACATATTCCTGTATACCATGCAAAGTGTCCCTCCATTCTAGAGATCCCTAAAGCTATCACAAACAACTGAATTTCACATAGATATTTATGAATGTCTCAAGTAGGAAAAAAAATCACCTTACATAATGGCATCATATTTTGGTCAATCTTAATAGTTAATATATTTTTCCCATTTTCTAAAAGCTTCACGATACAGTACAAAGAAAGAATGCTGGAGGGGAAGTTTTATTTGAATAGCAACTTGTGCAATTTAATCTTCAGAGTTAAATGCGCTTTCTGTTACCGTTGAATTTTTCTACCAATACTGCTGTAAGTTGAGATGTTTCTATCCTGTCTACTCAATGATTCAAAGCTGAGAAGTTAATGATTTTGCCAGTTTCTAACAAAATCCCTTTGAACTGCAGAAAATGACAGATTCAAAATCCAGTAGGGACCTTATTTTGGATGTTCTTTAAAAAGGAAGACATTTTTTTTCCTCTCACCGAAGAACTAATAACAAAGGTATTTTTTTCCACATTTGGTATCCTTTAAAATTGGAAGACTATGGCACATAGTGCAAATGAAAGGAAAGCATTTGTTCTCTATCCTTTCTGGCAGGCACACAGTACCTCTTTCTTTGCTTTCCCTCTTCTCCCAAAGGCTAGTTTGATAGAATTAAATCTTCACGAAATTTAAAGGGACCTGGGAGGTCATCAGATAAAATCATCTATTCTACATAAAAGTCTGTTGACAACATCTTAGCAAAATGGTTATCTCACATATGCTTGGAGAATCGGGGTGAGGTGCTACCTGCTATGCCCCATTAGGGTCCCGTCATTATTAGGAAATCATTACAGCTCATGGAAGACCTAACACACAACACAGATAGCAGACCTCATGTTTGTTCTAATTCTGTCAGGTTCAATAATGCTGGGGTAAATTGATAATCAGGAGTTTTGGAATTTTCTAAATATGTATTCTCCTAGAGGTCCTTCTCTGAGCAAACTAGTTTGGTATTAGGCTGATTTTAAAAATCTCAGGCAGAAATGAGCATACTGACTTAATACTAGTCTAAAAAACGTGTTATTTCCAAGTTTTGTTTGTTATACCCCTATTAGGATTCACTGAATTCGGTGTGACCTTTTAGGCACTACTCATAATTAAAACTTTATTGTATTAAGTAAAACATTTTTTTAACCCCAAAAGGCTGTATGAGTCAGTATTGTTCGAAACTTAGGATGACTAACATTTATCACTTATTTAATATCAAATACATAAAATTTTAGATATGATTTATATTAATCTTTGCATTAATATAAAAAAGGTAGAGATATTATTCCCATCTATAAACCAAGTTTTTGTTTTCTGCTCAACCCCTTTCCAATAAACAAAGCCTCCTTGAATTACTATCAAATCAAGGCTCCAAATGAGTACTTTCCAAGTAGAGTTTTTTAAATAAATTATTTTTCATATATCACAGCTTTATATTATAATTATTATTACTAAATTTTACTCTTTTTATCTCATTTTCAGATTGTTGGGGTAACTTTGTTAAGTAAACATTTTATGAATTAAATGTATTAGAAAAAAGTTATAGTTATAGAACATTAACACCAAGTTTATAAGAAAAAGGAAGACAACACATATTGAAAATGATTCCCGAATTTTCACTAAGAGTTTTATTGTTTTCTTACATATATTTCTTTTTTTTTTTAAGATTTTATTTATTCATTTGACAGAGAGAGATCACAAGTAGGCAGAGAGAGAGAGAGAGAGGGAAGCAGGCTCACTGCTGAGCAGAGAGCCCTATGCGGGACTCGATCCCAGGACCCTGAGATCATGACCTGAGCCGAAGGCAGCAGCTTAACCCACTGAGCCACCCAAGCACCCCTCTCACATATATTTCAATAGACTCATCTAACAACCTGGTAGAACCCTGAATGCAACACAGCAGATATGGGGATATCCGTGGATGAATATCCAAACATCTAACCTTGATGGTGATGATACAATCATCTGGTCATCTTTAGACCCATCACTATTCTTTTTCTTTCCTTATATGAAAATATTTCTTTATTTAAAACATTGTTTAAATCTTCTTTCCTACTTTATACTAGAGGAGAGAAAAGCCATTGTATTTGATGTCATTAAAAAAGTCCCTAAACGCATGGATTTAAAGTACTCCTAAAAACAAAGAGAATTTTGTCTTTTGATAAAGACTGTTTGTTATCTATATTTGTCAGAAAAAATAATATAATAAGATTGCTTCAGTCTTATGTCTTTATGAAATTTATAATTGTAAAGGACACAAAAACTATTCTTTTAAAACTATGGATCACAGAAAAAATAACAAAAACATCGTAAAAAAAAAAACATTTTCTATGTTCTTTCTGCAAGTTGCTTATATATAGTCCAATAATACAGTGTTCCCAAAAGTTAGTGTTAAAAATACTTATATCATTAGACAAACACATGATTCGTCTGATCAGTTTCAGAACTACATAACTCATTATATTTTTTATGTTTTTCAAGATTGCCACAAAGCTATGAGATAAAACTATAGTCTTTAGATCCCAAGTGTCTTCATTTAAAAATTATATCAGAGCATTTATTTTGTTCTTTTGGCTAATTTTTATTTTAACACATGACTTCATGTTTTTTAATTCTATTTTTTTGAAGTGTAAAATGTAAATTTTATTTTTTTTTAATTTTTTATATATTTTTTTAAAGATTTTATTTATTTATTTGACAGAGAGAGATCACAAGTAGGCAGAGAGGCAGACAGAGAGAGGGGGGGGAAGCAGGCTCCCTGCTGAGGAGAGAGCCCCATGCAGGACTCAGTCCCAGGATCCTGGGATCATGACCTGAGCCAACTGCAGGGGCTTAACCCACTGAGCCACCCAGGCACCCCAAAATGTAAATTTTAAAGAGCAGTTATAATTTTAAAAGCTTGATATGAAATCCAGGAATATTTTAAAACAGTTTTGTTAGCATTTACTTTTTCAAAAAACCTTGATTATTGTTGAAAACGGGGAATCCATGAAAAGATAGTTGGGAAGGTAAATAAATGAATACATAAATAAATAAGTCTTTCCAACCTATTGTTCTATATCAAATGTTTTCAAACACTAATAGGGAAAATATATCATGCATTTTCCTTTATAAAGGAAAATACTTGTTTAATGAACATAAACACTAAGTAAATATGTACCATCTTATTGTAATATGAGAGCCATATAATTAAATAGCATGTAATATGGAAATCTTTAATATTACTGAGTTTATAGTTCTGAAAATACCTTAGATAATCAACAAACAAAATTTCATTTTTATACCATGTCATAGACCTCACGGATGACAGCACGTTGAAATGGGAGTACAATAAGGATTGCTAATTACTATATTGGAATATGTGTTAGCAACATCTTTTTCAATAATTTATTTGTACAAAAGTTTTTTCATTTGTTTTTTAAATTTGTTTGTTTTCATTTGTTTCTTCAGTTAGGGCTGGGATACTTAGAAAAGTAGCCTTTTTATTTTTAAGATTTTATTTATTCATTTACAGAGAGAGATCACAAGCAGGCAGAGAGGCAGGCATAGAGAGAGAGGGAGAAGCAGGCTCCCTGCCGAGCAGAGAGCCCGATGCGGGGCTTGATCCCAGGACCCTGAGATCATGACCTGAGCCGAAGGCAGAGGCTTAACCCACTGAGCCATCCAGGCGCCCCGAAAAGTAGCCTTTTTAAGTACAGTTCTGACGTGGCCTTAAACATATATAGGAAATGTATAAAATGAAATGTTTACGCAATAAGATGTTTTCTTTATTTTTTTACCTTCTGTTGCTTTTGAGACAAGTTGTTTTTTGTGACAAATAGTTGTCATTAGCAAAAGCAAGAAATTACCTCTTTGCTGCTATAGTTCATAACAAAACTGGTCAAATTTGCACCTCAACTCATGCTTTAACTTGAAGGCTTGATTGAGCGATATACAACAATTAAACAAGTTTTAATATAGAATGAAATGTCTTACCATTCCTGCTCTCCTGGCGATCACAGTGTGAAAATGTCCATCTGACACCTTCTTCATGGTGGTGAGTTTGTATGTACCACTGCCTAGATTGTAAGAGAATCTTAATCTTTCTTCAGCAATTTCAAGGGCCAAAAACTCAGCCCGGTCCCCTGTCTGGTTGTCATAGTTGTAAAGCAATAAAGCATGACTTTTAATAGTTGCAAATTTGACATATATATAGTTGTTATTGGGGTCCAAGCTGGGAAATTCCATGTATGATAACTCCTCAAATCCGTAGCTATTCAACTCACAGTGTTTTCCAAAGACACCTGTAGATGGGAGAATTGATAAATTGACACATGAAATTCCAGTGAAATGTTAGTAAATGGCTTTGATTAGGATAATTTCAAGTTACAATAATGAATCATGCTTTAAACAAACTTTTTAATATTATGTCCCCAAAAAAACTGTCTAAATTAAATTAAAATAGAACAAATTAATGATCTTTAAAGCACACAAGCTGTGAGAACTGCTGTATTTTTCTTTGGCCAACTAGGAACATATCTAAGTAGGTCCCATTTGTAAAAATTAGAATTAATGGAATGGATTATGTCTGAAGAGATGTCTTTCCAGGAAACCTTTCAAAATTAGTTTGTCAAACTTTTCAAAATTTTAACATGCTATAATTTTCAACTGATACTTCCTTTATAATATGTAATTCTCAAAAACAATTTCAACTCAATTGAGGATGGTAAATTTTGTTTTGACCTTGAAAAATATCAGTCCTTGTCTTCATGGTATTTTCAAGAGCTGTAAGATCAGGGAAGGGAATCACTGCTGTTAAAGAAGGAAATAACTGTCTCAAGATTTTATCTCTTTCTTGTTTTATACCTTCTTTGGGTATGATTTACAACAGGCTACTTTAAAATAGCCTTCTGCTTTTTCTGAAATCCAGCATTCCCACTTATTTGGGCTGGTTCCTTTTTTACTTGAAAAATGAGTTTTATTGATGTTACAGTGCTACGCCAAAATTCTTTTCCCACAAATATTAGTCGACTGTAGCAAATGATTGGAAAATTAACCCATGCCAATACAGTATGATTCTCATTAACTTGCAAAGGTTCCATTCCTTAATTTTGGCTGTACATCTCTCATAAATGCATTAAATTTAGAGTCAGGGAATTGTTCAGCTAGAAGAAACTAATACCATCATTTTACAGAATATTTAAAACTTGCCTGAGGTCACAGAACTATAGGCGACAGAGCCAAAATTTTAGGCCAAATCCCCTGATTGTGTAGTTGTTTTGACTGCACCACATCTTATATCTGAATATTCTTTAAATTAAAGAGGCCTAGAAGCTGCTATAAAAGCTTGTGTTGTTTATCTTTTCCTGCTTTGTTAAGGCTGAGATAATATTCGTTATAAATGTGTAGGAAATATGCATATTATTTATTTTTAAACATTAACTGAAGTTAAAAAGCAAAGAAATTATAGGAATTATATATATTATGTATATCAAATGCCATAAATTTATTTATATAGTATATCAAAAATATATATTATATATCACATGGTATTGTATTTCTAATTTATATAATGTATAAAACATATATACAACAAAATTTAAAAGTTTATTTTTATTAAATATACATTTGCTATATCATATATGCCTTACTTATATACACAGAAAGCATAACCAAAGTTAAAGAAAAAGCAAAGATAAACTATACAAAGAAATAGATTATTGAGGAAAAATAAATTTGTACTATGTGTTCTCTCAGGCCTCTCCTGATTAAGTTTTAATAAAAATATGAAAATGGGCTTAAAAATTAAATATAGGGATATCTGTGTGGCCCAGTGGTTTAGACATTTGACTCTTGGTTCCAGCTTAGGTGGTGATCTCAGGGTCATGAAACAGAGCCCACCATCAGGCTCTGTGCTGAGTGCAGAGTCTGCTAAAGTTTCTTTCTCCCTCTCCCTCTACCCCTTCCTGGCTCATTCTCACTCTCTCTTTATCATAAATAAATAAATCCTTTAAAAAATTGAATATGGGACCCTTGGGTGGCTCAGTTAGTTAAGCATCTGCCTTCAGCTCAGGTCATGATCTCAGGGTCCTGGGTTGGAGCCCCACATTGGGCTCCCTGCTTAGAGGGAAGTCTGCTTCTCCTTCTGCCTCTTCCCCTACTTGTGCTCTCTCTCAAATAAATAAATAAAATCTTTTTTAAAAATTGAATATAAATATATGTAGACAGAATATAGATTCTGGCAAGGTGTCCTCTATTTTTATTCAAATTGATTCTTGATACAAATTGATTCAGATATTTCAAACATGAAAGTATTTGTTTATAGAATATTTTTCTTCTTAAAGAGTTTTGTTATTATTTCTAGAGAAAGGTAGATTTTTCTTTTTGAAATAAAATAAAAACTAAGGAAGATTTTAAAATAGCCCTTCAAATGAAATACCAGGAAATAAAACTACATAAAGATCAAGAGAAATTAATTAAAATTACTCTAATAAGGAATATTCTGTGTGTGGGTAGTTACACATATATAGATACATACATAGGAAGTTATCATCATACAGGCTCCCTTTATAAGATCGTAAGCACTTTATGTTTTTCTAAATTACAATCTAAAAACATAAAAATCTTAAAAAATCTTAAAAATCCAAACAACAAATCTTTCACTGATGAGAAAGTAAACAGTGCTAATTCTTTTTCCAACTTCAGAATTATAGTTAAGATGTTGCTTTATAGGATGCATGTGTAAGTACCTCCAGATATTCGTTTGAGGCATTCCAGCTGTCATTTCTATTTGCCTGTTTCACCCACATTCAATTTGAAAAGGAAAATACTTTGTCCTTTTAATTCTCTCTCTCTGGTCTCAAGTCATGTATTATTGTTACAAGGTTTTCTGTTTTCTTTTCTTTTATAAATCTTCTGTTGCCAACTGACAATGTAAAAGTTTAAATCATGGGTTTTTGGGTTTTGTTTGTTTGTTTGCTTTTTGCCACTGGAAGAAATGGAGGGAGAATTTTGCACTGCCAGTTGCATGCAATCCATCTCTAATTTATATTGCTGAGCTAGTCCCTTGGGGGTCTCTGGTAGGGTGACCCCAAAATACTTTTGCCCAATGGGCAATGATTATTGCTTCAGCTACACTGCAGCAATGATTGGTTTCTGTTTGATAACAATTATCTTAAATCCTCATATTTGTAACTGCAATGTAAAGGAATCTTTAAAAATGTAAAAACCTTTCTTCATTCACTTAAAATTAATTTTGTCCACTTTCTATTCCAACTCCTTTATCTTTCATTCCAAACACAAGTTAAACCATGAAACCTGCTTGTGGTTATCTGTTGAAAGCAGCACCTTTTAGGATTATAAGAGATTAGTGAAAGAAGTTTTGGGAGATCTAAAGTTGTGCTTATTTTGACCTTAATCTGCTTTTCACTGCTTAAGACGCATTGTTGGTGAGTATCTCAGAGAAATTTTAAAAAGCAGGATACTGTAAATGTCATACTGGATGAAAATAAAATTGTATTCTAGTCACTATATCATCTTGGGGTAGTTTTGCTTTGTTTTCATTTTTTGACTTTAGACAAAGCTCTCTATTTCTGGGCCTCAGAACCATTGCTAAATGCATTTGTCACAATTAGATACTAAAATTCTGTTTTTCTTTATCATTCTATTGATGTTGTGCTTCATAAAAATAAAACCAGGTACAGTCACGGAATTATTTCAAAATGAATTAACACTACATTTTACTATTACTAGAAACCTCAGATTCTTTTTAAGCTCTATTTGCAACTGTACATTGAGAGTCGCTTTTGAAAGTCCATACAGCTCAATGATGGCTCAAGGAAAACTAGAAAAACATCTTTCTCCTCTCTTGTTTATGGAGAGAGATGGGGTCTCTAATTACTGTTGGACATCTGGAGATGAATAATATATTGTAGGGTAAAGTATCCTTCAAACTGTAGAGTAGTAATCACAAACTGATGAAACAGTCCAAGCTAAAATCAAAGCTCTGTCCAAAGCTGTTCTGAGTCCTTGGCTGTCCCAGTGCTGGGCAACATCTAAGTGAGATCTGAAAGGAATCTTTTAGTCCATTACATAATGGTGGATAAATATAAATGTGTACAGAAAAATTCTAATAACTCTCTTTCTCAAAAAGAACACATTAGTCTGAATTATGATTAGTTATTTGGTAGTATCAGAAAAAGCATATCATGAAAACTGCACGTCTAGTTACTGAATCCTTCTTTTAGAAGTGGTCGAATTAATGTAAAAACGAAAAGCAGCAAAACAAAACAGAAAACACTTTGGTTAATTATCCTTAAAGATTTTAAATAGAGAGTGATGTCAGATAATGCTTAAAAGATTTTTTTCTTTGATAGGTCCCAAGCTAAAAAGAAGTCATCCTTAAATATTTGAGGGGAAATGTCCTGAGGAGACAACATCAAATTCAATTATCTTGAGTTGATTACTTTTCTAGTAGTAACTGAAGCAATATATTCAATGGCATTTCCATAGTAAACTTTTTAAACAATATTAAACATTTGTAATTTCATTTTGCTAAAACCTCCTGTGTAAAACAACTAATATTTTCTTAATCACTCATGGCCACGATAAAATAAAATTGCTAAACCATGAGCCAAAACAGATTGATATTTTGTATCAACACCTAAACTATACTCACCAAATGGACAATGACAATAGTATGACTCCACACCACTTTGGCAGGAACCACCATTAAAGCAGGGGTTACATTCACAGTAGTTGACGGAAGATTCACACATTTTACCTGAAAAGTATCAAACTCATTAAAAAAATCTTACACATAAACATATTAATACCATTACTTCATAACCATAGGTAAAAGGGTGAGCCTAGTGCTGGGTATTAAGGAGGGAACATATTGCATGGAGCACTGGGTGTGGTGCATAAACAATGAATTCTGGTACACTGAAAACAAATTTAAAAAATTTAAAAAATTTATTCTGAGAGATCATATCTTGGAGAAAAGAAATGTAAGAATATTTTACTTGACATGAGAAAATTGGAATACCTCTCAGTTCAAAATCTTATTTAATTATCCTATTGTAAAGATGTGCATTAAAATAGTTAAGAAATAATTTACATATTATAATAATTTACATAATTTACATAAAATAGTTAGGAAATTTACATCTTGGAAGGAACTATTATTTTCAGGAAAATCACAAATGGTGAACATATTTAAATGTTTTCACTTAATTTATTTTCTCTTGTCAATGTTACTTCCTTTTTCAATTCTATAATGAGATTTGAAATTTTGCAGTAAAATTCTCACTGTAGAGATTTCCTCAACTCAGATTTTGTAAAGGTATGCAACGGCCTCATTTAGCCTGTCAAACTAAAATACTTTCACTCTCAAGAAATATCACTTCACTGACACATATCTGTTATAAAACAGAGTAAGAAATTGGGAAACACATCATATATTTCAAATTCTTAAGATTTATTCTTGGCTACAGGTTATGTATACCTTGTCTTTTTCCTAAAACATTAATACCTAACCAGCATATTTTTCAGTTTATAAAATATTCTCATAGGTCATCTCAAGTGAGTCAACTAATATTGACTGAGTGCCTATTACTGGCCAGGAAGGCTAGAAGATGGGGTATGGCAGTCAAAACACACACACACGCACACACACACACACACACACACACACACACACACACCAGGTAAGTGTCAGAACATTGCATTTCCTTTTCGGTGGGGGAGATTAATCCAAGCAACAGAAAACATTTACATTTCATAGATGAAGAAAAGTCTTTTGAAGGCTAATATTTTGCCAAAGAAATTATAAGATTATGGCACAGACAAGTGTAGGTCTGCTCCCATATCCAGGCTTTGCAAAGCTTTAACTGAATAGTTAACCTCTAGGTAGGCCAATGTAGAGTATATGGCCAGTTCTATTTGTTTCTACGGTGGTGGTGGTGGTCATTTTTTAATGTAAATCTAAATGTGTTCTAATGTCACTTTTCTATAAATTTTAGATTATTTCAATAATTTATTTGTTAGAATACTTACTAGTTTTCCAAATCCCAGAAACAATGAGACATTATAGAGTTCTTTGTTTATTTCTATTAATTAATATGGGGGTTAATTGTTTAATTAAATAGTTTTTTTCTGTAAAGTTATTTTCTATTTCTTAGCATGATTGCACTAATGCCTTTATTAAATATCTTATGCAAACATGTAAGTTTTATGTGCACAACTAGACTTAATATTGAGCATAGATAATTCATCTCATCATGATTACTATGCTTAAAACATAGTCAAAGTTTTGTTTAATTCATTTCTGTTTTTGTGGCTTGATTATGTAGCCACAGTTGTTCTAGTTTAAAATTATAAGCATGAGTCAGACCCCATGACACTGTTAACTAAACATGTTTCTCTACATCACAGTGTCATAAACAACATTTTTTTCTTTATAAACAAAATTGGGAACTTCCTTACAAGGCAAAATGGTAACATATTTAGAATACCTTTCCATTCTAGGGGGAAATAAGGAAAATAAACAAGTTACCAATCTAGAGGCACAGAAATTAGGTTTTAAGTATTGTAGCAATGAGTTACATTTGAGAAACAGGAAGAACAACTTTATTATAAGCCTGTACAATATCACACCAGAGAGATGCTCTGTCATAGAACTCTCTCCTATGTTGTTTTCCAACTGGATTTCTGACAGATCCCTCTAGAGAAGTGGAGTTTTTTCATTAGTACTAGTATTGCCCAATGGAGAATAAATAAGACCTATTGGCTGTACTTTTAGTAACTTATTTGCTATCAAGAAAGTCACATCCAGTCCTTGCATTTTTTTTTCCACATAAGAGCATTCACATGTGCTATTGGACTAAGTAAGGTTTCATTTTTCTATTTTGAAAATTTCTTTTAGAATTATATTAAAAGTAGCATGTATTGAGTACAGTTGTCCTTGAACAATGCTGAGTTTTTAAAGAAGCCAACCCTCGTAGTTGAAAATCCTATATAACTTTTGACTCCCCCAAGAGTTAACTACAAAGAGCCTTCTTTGACCAGAACCCTTACCAACAACATAAATAGTTGATTAACACATATTTTGTATGTTATATGTATTAAATACTGTCTTACAATAAGGTAAGCTAGAGAAAATAAAATGCTATTAAGAAAATGATAAGGAAGAGAAAATACATCTGTAGCACTGTATTTATCAAAAAAATATACATATAACTGGACCTGCATAGTTCAAACCTGTGTTGTTCAAGGATCAGCTGGACATAGATTAATATACTTTTTATGTGGTTAGTCTAATACTATGAAAACAAGTTAGTGGGCTGCAAAATTACAACTTTACTTCTGGAAGATTGAAACGGGGAATAGAGAGTAACCAATTCAGGGAGCACTGTCATGAACAGTCATGCAAATATTTGGACATACATGTTTGCTAACAAAAAAATATATGTGTATAAAATCACAAGCCTTTGATACCATAAATCTCAAATATATCTTCTTTTGAATCCTGTTGAAAAAGACTGCCTTTTAAAATTTTGTTTTAAACAATAACAACAAAAGAACATTAGGTGGAAGTTTCGTGTAATTTGTATAAATTGGTTATCATACTCTTCCAAAATTAGAATTTAACATAGGCACCTGTGTTTAATGTAAATATAGACTATAGGCTGTTTCAGTTAGTCCAAAATTAAGGATGGAAAGAAACCCAAATTAAGTAAGACTTTCTTGGATATTAAAACATACAACTATGGAAATGGCAGAAGAAGCTACAGACTAAGAAAATATTAGTTTGAGAATGAATTTCTTTCGAAAATTAAAATAGATTCTCAATGGAATCTGATTCTTCCAGTATACAACAAAATAAATAGACATTAGTGAGAGAAAAAAAAATTCAACCTTCCATTTTGCATTTTAATTTAAGCCAGGGCTTTATTTTCTTACTTTTCTCTAGAAGATAGATATAAAAAAATGTTAAAAAAAATGACTCTGCTAGGAGTTAAATAAATCAATTTATTGTTGGGTTTGAGAAAAATAATCATATTTATATGCTGGTGTTAGAGTATATAAATTATTTACCACTCAAAAAATTTGGTTTCGGTATTCCATTTGATGAATATATTTTTTTAATTAGTGAATTTCAAAGAGGTTGCCATACCAGATTCAAAGACACAGTTTGAAAATCCAGTCTTGTAATTTAAGTTATTATTAAAAAGACTGTTTTATAAGAAGGAAAGATGTCATAATTTTACAAAGAATTAAAGGACAGCCTTGAAATGCAAATTTCTAGGGTTTGGAAAGTTCATGCTCTATTATCCAGTAAGAAGTCAGCAGCAAATTCTGTATTGTTCTCCACATATCTATCTACTTAAAGTCTCATGTTAATGGCATAATGTTTATCAGAAAATGCAGCAGTTTGAATTACTCTAACAGAGTAATTCTGTTAAAAAGAATCTGATGTGTTGGTGCACCATGAAGGCAAAATTAGGTCATTAACTTAATTAATACTGCAAGTCAATTAACAATATTTGTCAGAGCCTTGAGGCTTGCAAGTATACTGATAGGGCTTGCACAATGAAATGTAACCATATCTCTGGAACACAAAAAGCCATGTTCTATTAAGATGTGTTGTAATAGCAGCCATTTACAAGAATAAACTGGTCTCATTGCTCTGATATTCATCAATTAATGTGTTGATATAAATTTTTTATCATAGATAGAAGGAGGTATGCTTCGAAAAGTATAAGCTCTTAGAACTTGGAGAATGGGAACTACTGAAAAAGAAAATGAATGGATCATGGGAGGCCAGTGTATCCACAGACTTTCGAGGTTACAGTTTAAATTTAAAAAAGAAATTTAGCATATTATCTTCATGTTTGGGGCAGAAGGTATGCTGAGTTCATAAACTGAATCTGTTGTGATCACCTGTGGTCTTTGCAAAAGGCTGTACATTTGAATTCCATTCATTCCAAGAGAACATTTTAATGCTGATTATGTAGAGCAGAGCTAAATTTATTCTCACCTGTTAAATTTGAACACCTATGGGAATATGATGATTTCTTAGATTATATTACATATATTACATATAATTCTTAGAATATATTACATATAATAGATCACAACAACGACTATTTTTGGATCTATTGTATTTATACATAGATAGAAGGGAGACTGAAACTATCAAAATTCAATTTATATCTAAGTTGATTATATTATTAATAAATATGGTTTCCTAACATATGATATTTATTCTGAATATTTATGCTTACAAACTTTTTTATTATTTTAGCAGAAAGTAGCTTTTTTCACACTGTTAATGTTTCCTATTATTGTGCAAAGAACTATGAAGATAGCTCATCTAAAGATCCTAATCGAATAGTATTATGTTTTTTACAGCAAAAGAAAGCAAAAATATCATGTTTAAGAGGAGCTAGTAAGAAAAACAAAAGGGAAAAAAAACTGTTTTCCTTTTGTATTTTAAAACATGTAAAAATACAATTTCAATGATACTCCAGATGATTATGTATAATGACATTCACACAATCCATGATAAGCTTACAAATATGTTTTCTGCAGAAAAAAGAATTTAAGCTTCTGGAAGCCTCTTATTAATATTTTCATAAATTGAAAATTGTATTTTAAAGAAAAGCAATGAATATAAGAAATGAGCCACTCTTTTGTATTTCACAGAAAATTTCATTTCCTATCTATTCACTAGATTTTGTTTATATTCTATGGTGTTCTGATCACATGATCACGGACAACATTCACGTACAACTTGTGTTTTAAAAGAATGACTCAGTTACGACTCCCATCTTCATGAATGCAAATGCTTGCCAAGTTTCTCAGTAAAATTACTATGCACAACCTGTATATAACTTTATATGTCTGGAAAAAAATTCCTATTTATACTGTCAAATGTCATAAAAGTGATGAATGGACAAATCTCATCCTCCCCTGAAATATCAGGACTTACTTGAGACCATAGGAAAACTTCTCCATATGGTAATAAACCCTGGCATTACTCCAAAAGACACACCTAAAATGCATCCAGATGTGTGAAAGTGGATGGGAAAGGTTAAAGGGGCTATGAACTAATTCTGTTAGGAGAGACCCAGATTTGAAAATAAGCTCTATCTACATGCTGCATTTTACAACACCATCAATTCCTCTGAAAGACTTAATGCAGGATTGTGCTACAAGCAGTGGATACCTGGAGCAGGAAGAGAAATGATAATTGGTTACTGACTACAACCGTGCTTTCTAATTAGTGTTCTATTAAGTGCAAGAAATGTCATTTGTATAGGAAAAGAAATACTGGATTTGTAGTTATTAAGCTGCTAATTTTCTCCGGAATCCCCTGAACTTCTGAGGCATGAATAATATGAAAGATATTTTCTTTTGATTTACTAAGGTATGTTGACAATAATGTAATTTCTGGTATTATTAAACCTTGTGAAAATCTCGAAAGTAATTTTTCACATGCCCTATACTATATTAAATCAATTCATTCTTTCTAACATGCTGTATTACAGTGAATCAAAGCTCCATTTATGATATAAAATTAAATTATAGAACAGTTTTTTAATAATGAAACATAAAGTGATTGTTACTGAATGTGAAGTCTCAGTATTTTTTTTTTCAATTTCCTTTTGGTTATTTTTCCAGTAATTAAGAAGAAGAGATCAGAAACACAAGTTATACAAACAAATTCGTCCTTTCTAAATCACTCATTCATTTAAAAAACTCCTTATTTCACATGTATTATGTGATCCTATGGTTACCAACTTAAAATAAAATTTTAAAAATGTATATGATAAATTCATATTTCAGGAATATACTGGTGGCAATGTGGTAATAACTATATCCCTTCATATCTTTTTATTGTAGTTCTGTAATATTCATTTTTGTACTTATGCCCTTACAGGATGTTCACACTAAAATCTCTGTTCAGCTAACAATCACTCCCTGTAGGATTCTTAGGATAAAATTTTTGGTTTTCATCAGTGCATAAGCCACTCACTCTTCCAGTCTTTCGAGCAGTTTCTAACTTTATGTGAAATACACAGTGGTGGTAGTGGTGGTTGTGTGTGTGTCTTATGGGGTAATATCTAAGGATTATTTAAAACATAAAGTTAAGAAAATCTCACAGTTCCAGTTTGTAATGCCACAAACTTTAAATATCCTTGAAAAAGTACAGGTAAAAGTTCAAAAAAGTAAATAGAAGATAGATGATTGGAAATAGTTCTGATGTCCAAAAAACATTTCAGTATATACAGGCCTTGGGTAAAGCTTTACTAAAGTATTAGCACTTAATTAGCATTAATAAAAGTAAAGCCAACTAGATTGAATATTTTTAAAAGTTCATTCTATGAGGTACACATATGCTTAAGTAAGAGTTTTGTTTTATGGTTCATTAGCTCTGATTAGCCACTTTAAGATGTCTTGACATATTTACTCCATCTTTCTGAGTGACATTAGCTGTTAAAGACTACCTGGAAGGACAAACTCAAAATGATTCTTCAGGGATTACCTTTACAAAGTACATTAAACAGATAAAGACATTTGAATAATACATTCAGTATGGATTAAGATTTTGTCACTATGCTTTTTGTTATACTATTTCCTATAAAACAAAATGAATAAATAAAACTATCAGACTTGAATTATCTGCTAGTTTTACTGGATGGACTATGCACATAGAATTTAAAACTATGAATTATATGAATTCAAAAAACAGATTTGTATTAATCTTTCAACTTTGTTTGTTTACATCATTCTTGATCAGCTGGATTATCTCCAACTATGTGAATGAAGACTAAAATGAGCTCTGAAGAGGGGCAGTATGTAAAACTACCATAGTAATTTCAACTTACTTTTGTAACTTCCAATAACTTTCCTAACAGAAAGAGGTTACAATCTACAATCTTTGTTTGGCAGCTCTGGCTCTAGAGTCACAGAATGTAAGCTGAATTTTCTACATTCTTTCTATACCAGATATTATCTCTTGACACTCAGCATCATTCTTATCCTGTATTGCACGACCTGGAAGACACAAAACTATCTTTTCCAGGAGGGCTCAGGCTTAGATTCTGCCAGTGGGTGAGAGTTGAATGACATTTGAAGAATGAAGACAAAGCAGGGATCGTTCTGGAACTCGCTCATTGCAGGACTGCAGGTAGACAAGATGATTGGCAGTGGTTTCTTGAAATACCTACAGTGTTCCTAGTGCTGAGGTTATTGGTGAATTTTCCCAAACTTCATTCTTAGTCAGTTTAAAGAGTTTGCAAGCTATTTCTTAGCATTAAGTACCTTCTTACCTGGAAGTCTGGAAGTAATTTCAGTTCTTGACCAATCTCATACCAATATACTATCCCATATGCTTTTTGTGCATATCCAGTAGGATAGTGGACAAAAGTTCTTAAAAGATATCATGGGCTTGCCATAATACTCCATAGCAAATACAAACCAATGTGTGATGAAGAATCACATATGTATAAAAAGAGGCTCTAGAGCCAAGCTCACAGTGAAAACCTATTTAGACCACGTTCTGTGCTATAGTGGAGGCAAGTTATTTAATCTCTTTTAACCCATCAGAGACACAATATTTTGTGCCTTAATAATAATAATAATACAGTTTCATTGAATTTTGAGAAGAACTAAATGAATTACTAAATGAATAATAATGTCTATGATGTAAAGAACTTTAAGCGGGGCTTTAAATAGCAACTTCATAAATGTTATGCATATTTCATAATGAAAAGAGGGGAATTCCTGAAAGTTTCAATTACTACATTTAGAAAAGTATGCAATGTACATTTAAATGTAACAAATCAATGAAAGTAACAAACTAGAGGGAAGTTATGTTAAAGAATTTGTTCTATGCCCAATCACAAAGCAATATCTATGCTGAAATCAGCATATGGGGCCTTTCTCACACATTGGTAGTTCCCCTATTCTCTATCTACTACCAAATGCCTTCACACATTTTTCATTCTAGGACTAAGTATAAACTCATTTTAAATCTAAGTGTGAATGAGTGTATTGTACTAAAATGGACAAAGAGATAATCTTCATTGCTGAATTCTCAGCAATTCTCAAGAAATTTTTTGGGTTGGAGCAGGAAAGACTAAGAATAATTTTTCTAGAAATTCTGAACTGATTACATGGATCCAGCCTTATTGTTCAGGATGCTAAGAATACAGCTAGGGAAAGATTCACACATTGTGCCACTGAGGTTTCTTGTCTTTGTAGAAATTCTGTGCTACACCTATATTATTACCATTACGTAGCATGACTACTAATACTACTAAATTTCTTTGCAACTTATCGAATGCTGGACACTCTGGTAGGTGTTTTTACAAGCGTTATCTTTATTTATTACAACAAACTTAAAAGATAAGTAAGTATGATTATTTTCATTTTGCAGATAGGGAAATTGAAGGTTAGTAAGGTTAAATGACTTCCCAAAAGCTGTAGCTAAATCAAACACTATAAAATCCTTTTATTCTTTTCATTACATGTTATTGCTGCTCCTTTTCCTCACTTATATTTCAAGGATATTATTTTATTAGTAGGCAAAACTTGCATGTTCTGCTTTGACTTATTCAAATTTGCTTTATGTCACCATCAAGCAATTCGATTCTTCAAATATGAAACCATAAGTATATACATGATGGGCACCTTTTTAAAAATATAGTGGGGCACCTGGGTGTCTCAGGCAGTTAAGTGTCCAAATCTTGGTTTCAGCTCAGGTCATGATCTCATGGGTCATCTGATTGAGCTCTGGTTGGGCTCCATGCTCAGTTGGAAGTCAGCTTGAAGATTCTCTCCTTGTGCCCCTCCCCACACCATGTATGCATGCTCTCTTTCTCAAATACATAAAGAAATCTTTAAAAAATAAAATAGCTAAATATATATTCTTTTTAAAAAAAAGATTTCATTTATTTGTCAGAAAGAGAGATCCCAAGCAGGGGGAGCAGGAGGCAGAGGGTGAAGTAGGCACCCTGCTGAGCAAGGAGCCCAATGCAGAACTTGATCCCAGCACCCTGGAATCATGACCTGACCCCAAGGCAGACACTTAACTGACCAAGCCACCCAAGCATCATGCCAAATGTATTTTCTTATAAAAACTTCTTTTGAAGTATTATTCTGTGAACTATTTACCAAATTTTAAAAAATACATCCTAGTTTTACCTATCTCACTGGTATTTTAAATTGTGTTTGTAAACACTGCAGAACAATCTAATCTAATATATATGGCCCGATACTGTAGAGTGCGCAAATTACAGAAGAAATTTTCTCTCTCCTCAAGCTTATTAACAGCATAATATTTATACACATTTGGAGGTGTACCAACAACTGATCAGCTAACAGACAGATTTTGGATAGATAGATAAATAGATAGATAGATAGATAGATAGTTAGATAGATAGATGATAGGTAGGTAGATAGATGATAGATGTAGAAACCAATAGAGATATTTGTAATTTGCACACCATATCTTATTAAGATGCCAAAGACTAGTGAAACGTATTTGCTGTCCTATATTTTATTATGCTTCTAAAATGCCAAGGTAAATTATGCTTCAGTTTTGTTGCGGCTTACCAAAGAAGTCGGCTATTATTATGCTTTCTACCTGACAGTAGAAATAACAAGGCATTTTAATTTCAATCTTGAAACACTGCTTTTGCTCTATTGTGACAGTGTGGATCATATTTCAGTAATAATGATGACAATGATCTTAAAAGATCATAAAAGTGGTGATGATAGAAGAATCAAACAGCACTAATTGTTAACAGTTAATTAGGACATAAAGTAGTCTGGGTCTTAGGCTTTGTCTGGGTCTTAGGCTTTAAACATAGTATGTCCTTTAAACTTTGGAACACTCCCATTTGAAGATATTATACCCTTTTTGCTCTTGTACAAGACACTTACCAGATTGACTAAGAGCTCAAACTCTGGAAATAACTGTGTAGGCTTACCACCTGACGCTGTGGCAAATCTGGGTTGCCTCAGAAAACTGACTTACCTGCCCTCTGCTTCAGCTTCTTTTCTGTAAAAACTGGAAAATAATTATCCTAACCTCATAGGTTTCTTGTAAGAAGTAAATAAAATAAATACAGATAAAGTGCCTACAACAGCGTCGGCCAGTAGTAAGCGTTTGAAACATAAGCTACGATTATGCCCGTTGTTAGAGAAAATCATTAAAAAAATGACAAAATCCACTGCTTTCTGTTATACTTGACACAGCTAAAGTCTTAGGGAAAGAGCCAAACACCATCATACCTGTGTATCCAGTTTTGCAAACACAGCTGAAGCTTCCTGGAACATTTTGGCAGACAGCACCGTTCCTGCACGGACCCGACAGGCACTCGTTGATATCTCTCTCACAGGCCCTGCCAGTGAAGCCATCTGGGCAGCTGCAGGAAAATCCTCCTACTAAATTGTGACAGGTCCCACCATTGTGGCAAGGTGATGGAAGGCATTCGTCTATATCTATTTCACACCAGCTACCAGCGTAACCTGGCAGACACTGGCATAAGAAAGGCTGCTGAGGTTCATTTGCTACAATGATGACAGGAAGACTCTCATGGCTCTTTAATACAGAGCTCACAGCCAGTCTTCTTATACAGCTCCCTCCATTCTGGCATGGGCCATGAATACATGAGTCATGGTCCACAGATTCTACCTTTACTCCACTCTGCCGGAGAAGTATCTCTTTGATGCTTTCAAAGAAGGTGGCTACACCACTGGGATTCACATACTGATTATTGTTCCGCTTCACGGCTGCTAAAAGAAACGTTTTATTGTTCTCCTCATATGCACCATAAAGTTGCACAGCAGTCCCTAGGCCTGTCAGTTGGGAGCCAGCAATGCGTAGAAAATGAAGGTAGTGGTTAGTCAGGAAGTCCTTTACTCTTGGAACATTGAGACGCAGTAGGATGCTGTTATCCACTGTAGAGTTAGAAAATCCAGCAAAGAAAACTCGGATATTGCTCGTGACTGTGCTGTGAACTCCATCATTGCTAAGGACAGTGAGATCAAATGTGCCATCTGTTGACCTCGGCTGTGAATTTAGATCACAAGTACCCCTTGGAATACTGAACAGGCTTGTAACTCCCGAAGTAAGGGAGCAGTGGAAGGTGTCTAACACATCCGGATCCTGTGGCTTCACAGAACCTAAAATCCCACCAGGAAACAAATTGCCATAATAATTAACAAATATCTCCACAGTCCGAGACTGGGAAGGATTATCATTTTGGTCTATAACAGTGATATGCACAGTTCCTGTGGAAGACATTTGGGGAACACCAGAATCCCTAGTAATCACAGACAGATAGAAGTCTGCAATCTGTTCTCTGTCAATCTCTCTGGTTGTGCTCAGAATTCCAGCAGTGTTCAGACTAAAATAACTGGTAGCAGGACCTGTGCTCAGCAAGTAATAGGTAAAGGGACCTTGATTGGGAGGGAGATCGGGATCAGTGGACTGGAGTGTCATCACCAGAGTTCCCGGCCGTTTGTTTTCCATAACTTCACCTTCGCTGATGGTCAACATAGGTCCATTATCATTTATATCTTCGAGGGTAACTAGCAGGGAGGCACTTCCTGTAGCTGAAGGGGTCCCTGAATCAACAGCCAAAACTGTGAGATTATAGATAGGTAGGGTTTCTCTATCTAATTCCGCAGTGACAGTGATCTGTCCTGTTTGTGGATTAATGGAAAAGGCACCATTTTCATTGCCTGATCCAATGAAGTAAGAGAACCTGCTCCAGCTGGGGACAGAGTCTGAGTCAAAGGCACTGACAAATGTCACGTGAGTCCCAGTGGGGACCCCTTCACTGATCTGAACGCTGTAGATATTTAAACTAAAAATGGGTGGGTCATTGGCATCAAGCACAGTGATGTTTACAATGACTTCATCGATATCTGCACCCCTGATGCTACCAAAATTCTTGGCCAACACCTTCAAAGATACCCTTTCTTCTCTTTCCCTATCAAGAACTCCAGAAACATAAATCTGTCCAGTCTTCTTATTGATCTGGAAACCCTTCTTTCGGCTGTTACCAAAAATCAAATAGTGTACCTCCCCATCAGTGCCCAAATCACGGTCACTGGCAAACACTTCTCCAACAATAGTACCTTTAGGAGCTGCTTCTGAGATCTCAAAATAGTAAAGTTTGGAAACAAAACGAGGCACATATTCATTCGTCCCTTTTAATTGTATATTAACAGTGGCAAAACTGCACCTTTCCTCATCAGGGACATTGAAGGCTTTCACAGTAAGATGGTAACTCTGTTTGGTTTCAAAATCCAAGAAGCCTTGAGTGGTGATGACTCCTGTGTTAGGATCAATGACAAACAGGTCACTGTCAGATGACTGTACAGTGTATGCAATCACAGCGTTGGTTCCAGAGTCAGCATCTGTTGCATTTAAGTGGATGACTGTTGTTCCACTTGGGGCATTTTCCAAAACAGTAGGGAAGTATTCATCAGGGAAGAATACCGGAGAATTGTCGTTCACATCAATCACATTTACAGTCACACTGCAGTAACCAGTTCTCGCAACCCATCCTCCATCTGTCGCGCTAACCGTCATTTCATGTTTCTGGCATAACTCATAATCAAGAGCTTTGGCTAGTGTTAATACACCTGTGGAGGAATTGATGGCAAAAATGCCTCCTTCATTTCCTGAAGAAATACTGTACCTAATCAAGCCATTCATGGCTGCATCTCTGTCTCTTGCAGAAACAGTTCTGACTATGGCTCCGATACTGTGGCTTTCTGGGATGGTTGCACTCATGTGACTTTGAGAGAATTCAGGTGTATGGTAGTTTTCCTCAGTGACAATTATTTGAACAGTGGCTTGGGATGAAAGTGGAGGGTTTCCTTTATCTCTTGCAGTGACAGTGATCAGAAAGTTTTGATTCAAGTCAGAAATGAGCGAAGATGCCACCAAAATCCACCCTGTACTATTGTCTAACTTAAATTTTCCAAACTGATTTCCATTAGAAATCAAATATTCCACCTCAGAATTCACACCAAAATCTCTGTCATCTACGGCAGTAACTTTGATTAACTTAGTACCAACTTTAACAGTTTTGGTGACCGGAGTAAAATATTTAGGTTTAAGAAATTGTGGTGCATTGTCATTACTGTCCACTGTGTTGATGGTAACTGTTGTCTCACTAAGTAATGAGGGATTACCTCGATCTGAAGATGTCACTATAAAACTATGTCTGTTGATGTTCACATTACTGAAGCCACTGACGTTCTGGTATTTTAAGACCTGTTTATTGAAAATCTCTCCAGTGGTGGCATTAATCCTAAAGTACTCTGACTGAGATTTTATAAAATAAAACACTTGTCCATTTGATCCCTCATCAGGATCTGTTGCAGATACCTGAGTCACTTTGGAGCCAATTTCAGGAAGTTCAGGGCAATCTAAGTAGTAAGAGGGTTTGCTAAATCTTGGAGCGTTGTCATTGATGTCCGTCACAAATATTGTCACATCTGTACTTACAGTCCACCCAGAATCGTGTGCAGAAACTCGGATTCTGTAACGGTCCATATCTTCTCTATTTAAAGGTCTACTTATTACAATATCTCCTGTGCTGGGATTAATTGTAAATGGAAGACTTGTGTCTGTTACAGAATATCTACTGATTGCATTTATACCAATGTCTTCATCAGAAGTTGTGACTCGTGTAACTGTGTATCCTAATGGGGAATTTTCAGGAATATAGGCACTGAATATCTGAGAAAACCTAGGGGCATTATCATTTTCATCCAAGATGTTAATAATGACTTTTACTGAGGTACTCTGAGAAGGGGAGCCTTTGTCTGAAGACTTTATGGTAAGCACATACTGTGATATTTTTTCCCTGTCTAATGGCCGAATGCTTCTAATTTCACCAGTGGCATGGTTAATAGTGAAACTGTGTTCTTTGTTACCACTAACAATTTCATAATCTAACTGTCCATTGGGTCCACTGTCCTTATCTGTCGCTGAAATAGTAAGTATTTTGCGAGGAGAAAGATTTTCCAATATTTCAGATACAAATGGATCTTCCTTAAAAACTGGGGAATTATCGTTGACATCTAAGACTGTTAAGTCAAGTTTCTCATAAGAGGATAAAGGAGGGAAGCCTCCATCCCTGGCTTCTATCCATATGACATATTTTTGTATCTTTTCAAAATCCAGAGGTTGACTAATGGACACCTGCCCTGTTAATTGATCGATTTGGAATGTATTGCCAAGGTTTCCACTTGCAATATAATAGGACAAAGGTTCTCCTCTCAAGGAGGACCCTGTAATGGTGGTGACAAGAGTGCCAACTGGCTGGTTTTCAGGAAACATGAAAGTCTGTTCTTTGGCTCTGACGTTAGGGAAATCTGCCTTGTTCACAAATCTAACAGTCACTGTTGTAGAATCTGTCTTTGGAAATGAGCCACCGTCTTTTACATGTACAGAAAATGTCACTTCTGAAGCCCCATTTAGTGGTCCAGCTGCCATAATAGCTCCTCTCAGTGGGTCAATGTGAAATTTTTCAGAGTTTCTACCCGAAAGAGAATAATGCAGTTCAGAATTGGGTCCAATATCAGCATCTGTGACTGTAACTGCAAAGACGAAGGAACCTATGAAAAGAGGAAGTGTGCAGTTACAATCACACGAAATCCAAATAAAACATTTGCTAGTAGATTAATGTATACAAAATATTATATTGCTCCCTAATATCACTTTACTTTCTCATGATTACTGGGGGAGAACAGTAACTCCTATATTATCTCTAAAGTTCCCAAGTCAAATCTATGTAATGGTAGTCTTCAGGGACTGACCTGCCATTTTCTAACTAAAACCCATATGGTCTACTGGATTTAATATTTTTCAGTACGCCTTTGAGAGAAGCACAGGGAAGAGCAATGCCTAATCATTCAGAATTATAGTTCCTTGGAGGAAAATCTGTATATAACACAACTTCCAACAAACATGATACTAGAGGCGCTCTGTTAAAAGCTCTGTTTCTACCCAATGAGAAAAGATAATTGCTCTGTTATGTCTTAAAACATCTTTGAATTGCCATATAGGTAATCACATCAACAAAATTTTTAATTTGTTTTAGAAAATTATTTTGATTCTTTATATCCACTGTTCTTAGTAGCATTCTTTTATCTGTGAGCTATTATCACATGGAGATTATATATATATATATATATATATATATATATATATATATATAATCCAGAAATCAATTAGAACAATTATAAAGTAGTATAAAATAAGAACTGAGGAAGAATGGACTCAATTTGGATTCCAAAAGTTAGTGCTTGGGACGAATGCCAAAAGAACAGATTGTAACAGGAGGATTATAACAGGAATATGCAGAAAAACTGCCATAAGGACATGTTTTTGATGTACTCATTCAGAAACCTTTTCCAAACCTGCACTCATACCCCTACAGTAAAGTTTGTGACAAAAGTGAAAAGACTTTTATTAAGGTTAGTGATTCTGATTAATTATAATAAGTCTAATGAGGAAAAGATGCTTCAGCATTACATACACAGTCTTTATAGGGGATGTTACATTGCATCACCACACATTAGATGTAATTAGAATCATGCCTGCCAGCATCATTTCAGCTAAAGGCCTTCATCAAGCATATATGACTTTGATATTGACATTTCCTTTTGATAAAAAAATTGGCACAAAAATTTATGCATTTCATACTTTGAATTGATATCAATTTGACATTCTCAAGTGAATATAAGATCAAAGATCAATGAGAGGAGAAATCCTGGATCCATTTATTTTTCCTTCTAATTAAAAATATTTTAAAGCAAAGCAGATCAAATTAATTTTGACCTATATTTGTATATTTTCCTGTTTGGAAATGCATCTCAAATATTACAAATGGCAGATTATTTGTGCAGTTCTTAAGAGAGCTTGCCATTCTTTATAAACAAGCAAATAAAACCAAACTGAATTTAAATGAAGAAAAAGAAATGCATATTGTCATATGAAAGTGGTCATTAATGTCTTTATAAACTTACTAACATAAAACCTTCATCCACCAAAACTGCAATAAAATATTAATAAGAATAATTCATTAGAAGTATTCACTTATTAAATATTTTTGAAAACCTATCTATGAGGGATTGAAGTAAAATATTTCTTTTCTTTTCTTTTTTTTTAAGATTTTATTTATTTATTTGACAAACAGAGATCACAGTAGGCAGAGAGGCAGGCAGAGAGAGAGAGGGAGAAGCAGGCTTCCTGCTGAGCAGAGAGCCTGATGTGGAGCTCGATCCCAAGACCCTGAGATCATGACTCGAGCTGAAGGCAGAGGCTTTAACCCACTGAGCCACCCAGGCGCCCCAAATATTTATTTTCTATCAACAAATATAGTTGAATGCTTACTACTTCCCATATGTTTCAAGTGCTAGGATATGGAAGAAAGAAAGAAAGAAAGAAAGAAAGAAAGAAAGAAAGAAAGAAAGAAAGAAAGAAAGAAAGAAAGAAAGAAAAAGACAAAATGAAACATAACAACATCCCTCCTTTCAGGGAATTTACAAACAAATGATATCTCAGGGCAGAACTCTTCTTACTACAAAGTGGCTATTTTAGTCATCTGAAAATATTCAAGTAATATTAAAAAATAAGTACCAGGAAAGCTGTAGCAATTATAAAATCTTTAAACACAACTGGCATAGGATAAAAGAATTAATTCGAGATTCAATGTTCCTTCAATTTCATTAGTTGAAACAAGCCAGATTTTAGAGGATTTCCAAACCTAGGCTATATCAGAAATATTCATGTAAAAGTAACAGAAATGCATTTATAGAAAATGCCCAATGTATATTGTTTGCATTAATCCATGAGACCTTGGAGTTGGCTTCATTACCTGCAGGAGTAGGAGACGGGATGTGTGTAACATATGGATGATGCTGAAATCTTGGCGGATTGTCATTGACATCAGTCACAGTGACGAGCACACTGGTAGAACTGGAAAGAGGTTCTGGGGATCCAGCATCACTGGAAATCACAACTAAAGTATAATTCTCTTTTGTTTCCCTGTCTAGCAATGCACTTGTGATGATTTGTCCCGTAGATGGGTTGATGGTGAACTGAGAGTTTCCACCAATGATCCTATAACTAAAGAGAGCAGAGATGGGTGGATTTTTTCTGGTTATTATGTTGTAGCATCTATTCACTAAAATGTAAAAACTGAGACAGAAATGTAAAAAAATTAATCACTCGATGTATGATCACACAACAGTTAAAGAATATGGCTAGAAGATAAATATTTCAAATTTTATGTGAACATCTAATTGACAATCTTTACTGTGAAATGTTTAGTGAGCTCAAGCAGGTTCTCACAAGTTCTATAAATTTCTTGGATCATGCAAGGCCCCAAAATATACCCAGAAGACTATTGTGTTATAAATAAGTGAACCTGAAAGCATAAACCAGGGCCTTGCTCTAATATTGTGGTTAGTGGCCAGGATCACAAATGAACATCTGTTAAATGAATCTAAAAAAATATTTTTCTGCTGTGTACCATAATAAACCAGAGATCAGTTGAAGATCTTATTTTAAAGACAAAGCACACTATTTGACGTCCATTGACTACCCAGAACAACTAAAGAACAGATTATTTATACAGACATTCCTACTTACTAATTCTCTCATTTGTCATTCCTCATATGGCTATGCTTTTCTTTCCTGTTGTCAGGAGAGGTATGACATTTTCATGGGTATTCTGATGCTAACCACATTGGTTAATAGGCAAGAGTTTCCACTGAGAATAGCTTCCCTCTTCTTCATAAAGAAGAAGCTAGAAAAGAAGTAGCTAAGCTTGAAGGTTTAGAAGCTGGCTGTGGCCCATTGTTTTTAAGGTTGGAGAGTGGCAAGGAAATGGATGTCTTTAAAAGCTTTCTCCTTGATGCCAACAAAGAAATGCCCTTGTTGGAATCTACAGCATGCTTCTATAGTTTGGTTTGTGCCTATGAAAACATAGCAACAGTAAGTATCTACCAGAGACAGTAAAAAAAGGCCTACATTGCTGCAAGTAGAGTGTACATTCCTTCCATTAAGCTCACAGTTTAAAACAAACATTTCAGCATTTTCATCCCTTTTTAGAGAAATAATGAACTGTTGGGGAGCTGATATTTTTTAAAAAATAGAAGTCCTATAAAATGGTAGCAAAATGGAAGAAAAAAAGTAGAGAGGGAGTTTTGGCTGAGAAATGACTTTAGTATTTATAAAGTACTTGATATCACTCAGATTTTTAACACTTTTTGGCACACCCACATGCCAGGTTCAAGAGTAAATAAGAACAGCTTTTCCTGGACCAGAAGTGACTCTTTATACAGTATAATTACTGCCCTTACACACTAGACATCTAGATCCTTTGTCAAAATAAAAATATCCGAGGCTTATAGTTGAATTCTTAAAGTTAGAAATTCAGACTCATGAGGTAACCAAATTGTTCTACCTCTTCAATAAATTCTGTAAGAATCTGAATTATGAGAATTGAGTGATTTTATTCTGGGGAATCCTGTTTCCCTACATCAGTGGATGTAGAAATTGCCAAATAACTTCACAGGGTAAAAAGAGTAATTCACAGCATCATAAACTTTTTTACAGCTCTTTGACAGCAAAGATCAGGGTCAATTAAATATCCCTTCAATCATTCACAAATAAAAATAAAATTAGAGTAATGAAAAATGCATTCAAATTTAGATTTGGATTTTTGTATATGACAAGACCATGGTGTATAAAGAAAGAGCAATGTGCTGAAAGGTAAATGATGTGAGTTCTTGTCCAGGTTTAATGAAATAATGCATAATGAAATCTTGTACTATAAATTCTTATTCTTTATTTTATGCTATTATACACACTATGGAGCATATGATTACTTGTGTAAAAGTAATTAGCATCTTTACTATTTTTGAACATTAAAGAATAAATTGTCATGTTAAAATGTGATTTTTTTCTAGACTACCTGATTCTGAGGTATATCAAAAGTTGATTTTAATTATGAAATGTTCTGTAATGTTTCATAATATCTATAATACCAGTTTCATGCAATTTATACTTATAAGTTAAAACACACACACACACACACGCACACACACACACACACACACACATACACACATACACACACAGATAGAAGGGACACAATGGATAGATGGCCAAGATAAATGCCCAGGTTTGCCTTCCCTCTATCACTTCCGTCTTGGTTTGGTTCTCATCCCTACATGGAGATCTTTCTTTCTCTGGTCCACATCAATTTCTTCTAAGGAATAAACTCTATTAGATTGGGTTTTGTGCTATCTTTTTAACATCTAAACATCTATGTTAGTCTTTAAAGATTTGCAGCATCTTACTGTGCTCTTAGTGTGTACTGAGCACACTACAAGGCATTTTATATATGCTCTCATTTAACTTCAAAACAATCCTGACACTTTGGTTTTGTTTTGGATTTTTTATAGATGAGGAATCTGAGTCTAAGAGAGACTCATATAGTTGCACAACAAAACATACCACCTAAAAATGGTAAATGTAGAGTTGGAACTTCTGTCTTAATGATGTCAACACACACCTGCTCCATTGGACCACAGTATAAAAGAGGTAAAAGCAGCCTGAACAGACCCAATGGAGACAAGAAATTACTGCAGGCTAAGGCTGAAGGAGACTCTTTGTTTAAGGCATGTCAATGTAGCATTGGTTTACATAGATTTGATTCAATGCAAGTCAACAAATATGTTACTTACTGATTAAAGAATAAGAAATGTTATTTCAAATTATTGGTGTAAACAGACATCATTATTATCTACAATCTAAATCAATAATTTTTGCACTTGTAAAGCTAAAATACCCCAATTTGATTTTTTAACCTTTTTTTGCCTCTTTCTGAGTTCTACTAGAATCATACAACACTGTGCAGCATGTTACTAGAGTATGATAATTTAGTAATAGTTAAAGAGACTGTACTTTGAAACACGATTCACTTGGGCATGAATTTTCACCTGACTCATAACACTTCAATTCATTAAATTCCTCAACCTTACTAAGCCTTTTCTTTCCACCTATAAAGTGTGGATCACATATACATTCCTTTCACTTCGTAGTCTTGAATATTGAATGTAATATCATGTGAAATGCATTTGGAATTGTAATTGGTACTTTCTGAGAGTTAAAAGTCTAAGATTACACACATAACAGAGCATATATACATATGTAGTTATAATTTAATAATCTGTCATATATAATCTATTATAATCCACCTACATACTGAGTTAAATGGATAGGCAGACTAAAAGACATATGGATTAGAAGGCACAAATCTTGCCCTCAAGCTTACATCCTAGATAGAAGAAAGAGAGAAAGAAAAATAAGTACAAAACCAGGCAATACATTTGAGTGTTATGAAACTGTCCAGAAGCACTGCTCTAGGTCTTCAAAAGCCACAGAGACCGCTTTTGAGTGGAATGATTAAAAGAAAGCTTTCCTTGAGGAAGGCAAAATTGAAGCTGGATTTTAAAGGGGCTACCCATCTTACAATAGAGGTGAAAAGGGAGAAAGCTATTCCAGGTCAGGAGTCAGCAGATTTTTTTTTCTGTAAAAGGCCAGTGTTAGTGCATATGGCTTTGGAGGCCAGAAGAGCTCTGCTACAATACTCAACTTGCCACTAAAGTACAAAAGCAGCCGTGGACAAGACATACATGAGTGGGCATGGCTTTATTCCAATGCAACTTTATTTACAAATGCAGGCACTGGGCCAAATCTAGCCTGCGGACTACAGTTCACAGAACCCTGATCTAGGACACAGAAGAACCTGAACAAGGCCATAGGCTTGGGAAAGCACAGATTCTTTTCCCAGGAGCAGAAAGTGATCCAGGAACCTGCAAGTTAGGCTATGTGCTGAGGACTGGGGCAGAATAAACTGGGGCCTTTTATGGAGTGACCGGAATATGGAGACTGGGCATTATGCCATAGCAAAGTGGAAGCTGAAAGATTCTGAGGAAGGGGTATCACTGTTAAATCTGAGCCTCTGGACGCCCAAGCTGGTTCAGATTACTGCCACTGCTCTTTCACGCACTGACCCAGGCTTGGCTTCCTCCAGATCACTTCCTACAACACTGAGTGATGAATTACCATAAAATGTAAACTAGTCATGTTATTGCCCAGTTTAAACACTTCGGTTTTTTCTCCCATTAGATACAGACAGGAGTGTGAATTTTTCATGTGGTATACGAGGCCCATTCCTCACCCACACCAACCATGCCAAGCAGCTTTGCTTCCCTGACACTATGCTTCTGCAACATTCCCTGACCTTACGCCTGCTATTGTCTTTGCCTAGAAGGTCTTTCATCCCTTTTTCGTTGATCAGCTGCATCTCAGTCTTTCCAAAAATCATTAATTACCCAAAGCTTCTACTGATTTCTTCAGATAGCCTTGCGTACGTCGTTCTCTCCACCCCTTCTGTGCTTAAACTACACACTTGTCACTATACTATAATTACAAAATTACAAAATTCTCTCCTATACTGAACTGTTCTCTTTGTGGTAGCTAGACGGCCCATGTCCTCAGGACCTAGGGTGCCTGGGACATAGTGAAGGCTCCAAAATCATACAATACGGTGTGGTATACAGATTGGAGGGATTAGAAACCAGAGTCAGGGAAGAAAGTTAATTTTTATTGTAATAGTGCAGGCATGATGTAATTGTGGGCTGAACTAAAATCTTGGCAGGAAGATCGCACAGAAAAGAATGGGTGCCAGAGACATTAGTCAAGAAGAAACATGAGAACTTGTCCATTGACTGAGTATAGAGGGAGAGGATGACTCTTGGCTAGCACACGGAGATGAAGAAAGCAAGGCAATACCATTAAAAGAAAGCAGAATGCCAAAAGGAGGAATGGGAAAACTTAAGAGTTTCTGATACATTGTGCTTCTGATGCCAACAGAACCTCCAGGTTGTTGTCCACTACAGAGTTAGAAATACCAGCAAGGATCTCAGGGGTGGAGTCAGAATGGGTAGCACAGATATCGAGTTTTCTGCATAGTTTTCTGGGTGGTTGCAGCTGAGAAAGTGAATTATTCTCTCTCTCTCTCTCTCTCTCTCTCTCACACACACACACACACACACACACAAAGAAAGGGGGAAAAAAGGACTGAGAAAAAATATTTAGGAAATATCCAAATTATTTTGGAGAGAGGAAATCAGAAGGTAAATTAGAAAGTGTGGTCAGAGATGCAGAGTGAGACATAAGAGATAACATTTACATAGACATTGAGGAGGGGAAAAAATTGCCAAGAGAAGGGATGACCTGTAGTGCAAATATTGCAAAAGGTAAAGGACAATACTCAGAAAAATCTCTGGACTTGAAAAATTTCAGCAGAAACTTTTGATAAATTATTTTTTAATGAAGCAATGGAAGAGAAAATCAGATTGAGAAATTTCCAGGAATAAATGGTTGGAGAAAACTGTGAAGAAGTGACCTACTCTCTCAAAAATGTGGTGTAAAAAAAGGTGAGTAAAAACAACAGCTCTAAGAATAATGGAATCATTAATTCAGTGCATGTATTTGTCAGTCACTACTATGTTGCAGACATCATGCAAGGAAGAATATATTAGGAGTAAAATAGATATAAGAAGAATAAAGAGAAAAAAAAACTCACTTCAATTTAGTGACTTTTGTGTCCTGATAATTGTATTCGAGACATTTATGCATCTTAGAGAATTATGTATATATTACTTGGCAGATAGTAGTGATCAATATATATTTAACTCTCACAAATTGTAAATTAACAATTCTTACTCCACTTTTACTGATGGATATACTGAGCCTTAGAGACAGAAACATGACTTTTCTAAGTCATGGTATAGGTGATTAAAGGAACCAGTATTCAATACCAGATATTCTGAGCATTTCCACAAAAATCAATGCACGATCCAGGGAACAGGGATGATTTGAAGATCCAAGGGAGAAATGAAAAAATTGTTGAATTAAAGATTTGGAGGACACTAAATGGGATGGGATTAAGAACACAGAGTAAGGGACCTGCCTTATAGTCAACATAGTTTTATGAGTTTCTCCAGTGTTATAACATGAAAGTTAGAAGTGAGGTTTAAATGGAGATTTGGTCGTCAAGAGAAAAAAGCTTCAAAGCTAACTGCTGGAATGGGTGTCTGTCTGGGATGCAGATACATAAAGTCGACAAAGATGATAGATTAAAATGTAGATGAGTTTACTAGAGGGGAGAATACTATGAGTAAAATAAAGTGTATAACTCAAAGTCAGTACACCATCCAAAAAATTGTATAGCTTGAGCAAGTGGGCAGAAACAAAAATATAAATAAATATTTGTTGGGTGACTGCTGTGTACAAGATTACAGTAGACCATAAGAGAAAACTAACGAATTATATGACACGGAATGGGTTGTGCTATTAAAGAACCCATCAGTAGTTGGGTAAATGACTTTCATATATATAAAACAATATAAAATTAATATAAAATAGATCCAATAGCCAGGAGAATGGGTTTCTCTCAACTCCATGATTACCAAGCCAGGATTAACACCTAATATAAAAGTGTATAATATTCCATTAAAAAGATATCAGGCCAGAGTAAATAAGATTTAGGCTGGCATAACTACTTAACTTTATCTATGAAAGTATTTTAAATCTAGGTTGTAATAATTGTCTGTCCTAAGGTAAATTAATTTAATTACTTTTCCAAAATAAAAACAGCTTCAATTTCTATATCACTGTATGACAGTCAATGTAGTCATTTAAAGATTTTGCAGATGTATTTTATAGATATCAGCAAATGTACAAGTATAAAGTTAATTTTCTGATATTAAAGGAAGAAGAAAATTCAACCAGTCAACCTAACAAACGAAATATATACTATCAAATCAAAACAATCATTTCAAAGCTACCAGGACAACTGTGTCAAACATTCTGGAAATACAGACAGGATTTTCTAGACCAACTCTACATTGATTACCATTGCTTACGAATGTAGGGTCACATTTGGCAGTGCAACTCTGGCATACTCCGGAAGAAAACAGTATATCTTCATAGCATTTTATTCTAGTACTTGTATTGATTTTGTAAGCATGAGGCTTCACAGTTGTTTCAGAAATTGAAACACCTCAGACAAGGTTACTGTTCTGCCACTGATTGGTAAGAGATCTTTAGAGAAAGACTCCTTGGTATGCAGATAAAGATTTACTAGACTACAACACTACAATGGATAGGGTATCTCTTTCAAAATTGTCAGAAACTTACTGAGCACTAACAGGTGACATGCAAAGGGAAAAGTGCTTTGCAGGGTTAGGATGGATATTTTTCGTTCTAGGCACTATTCTAAGCAGTTCACTTACGTGTTTTATTTGTCTTTGCAATAATTCTATCAAATCAGTTTTATTATTTAGTATGTCTATTTTGTTGATAAGAAAACTGACCCCCCAGAAATGTTAAATAAGCTGCCCCACAATTAATAGTAGAGTCAGCTTCATTCCTAGTTGTGCTCTCAACACTAAGTTAAGACTTAATTCTTAGGGTATGGATTCCATGATTTCTGTGCTTTGGTGTAGGACAAGCAAAGGCGGTGGTATTTACCAGCATTTTGAACCTCATACCAGGAAGAAGGTAAATGGTACCTGCCTTTGTTCAGGTGAAGTTAAGCGCAGGGACCCAAGAGGCACATAGCTATGATGTTGGGCAGAAATTTTCCCCATCCTTAATGATTTGACTGTATAAACTTCTTAGAATTCAAGAAGAAACTTATTTTCCTGAAAGTAGGTCCCAGGCTTCTGAAAGAAGTTCATCCATAGCCTTCCCTCCTACAGTGCATGTCAGTGTCCATCTTCTTCTGGATTTCCTCCTGTAACTCTGGCCAGAGCTGCTAAGCTACCTAGGTGACTCTTCGTTCTACACCTGCCTTCCAAGCATTGGGAGAATTCCAGAGAACCAATTTCTGACCTTCTTTTGTTGCTCTATACTCTCTCCTTAAGCATTCTTATTCATTTTCTTGGTTTTAAATGTGCTCTAAGCATTGATGACTCCAAATCTGTATCTCCAGCCCTGACCCTAACCTAAGATTCACACTGGTATCTTCAATGCCCAAACTGATATCTCTATGTGAATGACCAATAGTCATGTCAAGTTGTATTCAAGTAAAAACTCTTGGTTTCTCTCACACCTGTTACTCCTCCAACCCTACCTTCAGTGGTACCATCTGCCCAGGTGTTCAAGACAAAAGCTTAGTAGATGAGTCTGATTTCTCTTTCTCTTATTCCCACTTAAAATCTCAAATATTTTTCCAAATCCATTAATTCAATTTTCATTTCTCCACCTTAGTACATGGACACTCCCATCTTTTGTTTGAATCACTATATTAATTAGCACCTAAATGGTCTTACTGGTTTCTCTCCCAATGGCTTCTTTCTACAGTCCTGCCTCCTTCAATCCAATCCAAACAGATCAGTTTATATTGGTTTGTGTTTGAAATAGTCCAATAGTTTCTCACATAAAAATAAAATTAAAAACTTCAGTTTCTTACCATGACCCAGGAGCTTTCAGATGGCCTACATGATCTGATTCCGGCCTACCTCTCTGGCCCCTTCCTCACTTTGGTCCACACTCACAAAACTTCCTAAACACACAGTGCTTACTTCCATCCCACAATCCAGTTCTTACAGCCTAAATGTCACCTTCTTAGAGAGGCCACCCATAACAACCATACCTAAAAGTCCATTGTCACTCTTTGTTATATAAGCCTCTTGGCTTTTCAAGGCTGCATTCACCATATGAAGTAATCTTATTTATGTCATATTAAATTGTTTATCTACCTCAAAAAAAATGCAGGCTTGAAGAAAGTAGAAATGCTGCCTTGTTACTCATACTAGCAACTCAATGCATGTTTATTAAATGAAAAATAACTTGAGGCCTTCTACATAACAGTCATTTCTACCAGCAGGAAGAGACTAATGCCATTTTCCAAAGTAATTTTGTAAATAGGAAATTAGTAACAAACAAAATAAATCCCTAACCAAATTATCACAATAGCAACATGCACAGGCCACCCTTGACTGATAACTCCTCTGAACTTTCAAATTATCCACTCTCATTTACCCATTATCAGCCTATAAAGGGTGGGGGTGATGTGTGGGTAAGAAGTGTTTATGTCTTTGAGACCTTTATCTGGAAAATTTGTAAATCTTCATTTCTTAAAGTTTAGAATAGGCCTGGAAGAATGTGACCCAGCTAGATCCACCAAATGTTACAACCCAACTGCTTTTACATGCTCCCTGAACAAGTTACCATATTGTTTTCTCCATTTTGAATAGATGTAAGTAGAGTAAAATAAACTTTTTAAACTTTGAAAATATAAATATTCTTATCCAGACTAGCAGTTGGGTTAAAGATGGCCAAAATTCTTCGATACTCCTCCCATCAACTGTGATATACATTTCTCCTTCCAGTGAATCTGGGCAGATCACAGCTTTTTCAACACATAGACTATTATGGAAGTGATGCTGTGCTACTCCCAGGCCTTATTCTTTAGAGGACTGACAACTTTCACTTGAAGTTCTTGAAACCCAGAGCTACCATGTAGCCCATTTTAGCTATTGCTAAAGAACCACATTGAGAAGCCCTGAGACCACAAGATCAGAGATAGGGACGCAGCTGAGCCATCCCTCCCAAGACACCAGGCTTTGAGTGAAGACATCTTAAACCCTCCAGACCACCTAGTGACCAGGTAAATACCACTAAGTGATACCAGTCAATCACATGAAGCAGAAGACTCTCCCTGTGAACTCTGCCCTACAAACAAATACATGACCTACAAAATCATGAGATATGATAAAAAATATAAATAAAATTAATTAATTAAAATTTTAGAACAATTAAATCATTGTTTGAATCCTCATTTTAGGCATAGTTGGTTATTTAACAGTAGGTCGTCACAATAGGGCTATATGTTAATGTCACAGAATTTCTAGCAAAATTAAGCATTATATTCCTTTAGTCCAAAGATTAATCCTTGATGAGAAAAACAATCAAAATTTACAAAAGGAAATGTACTGACCTGATAACTGCATTTGTTGAAGCATCAGCATCTGAGGCATTTACCAATAAAACATCTGTTCCAGTTGGTGCATCTTCAGGAATTGTGGTGAAATACATTTTACTGGCAAAAGTGGGGACATTGTCATTGACGTCATCTACTATGACATTGATTGTTCCAGTTCCAGTCAGGGCAGGGGATCCTAGAAGGAAAAGAAAATCAAGTTTTTAATGCTCATAAATAACAAAGATAATAGCAAATTTAATAATAATTGGTTGTAGATAGTACTACCAAAGAGACTTTAGAAACAAATTGAGGGTTGCTGGAGGGGAAGGACGTGGGAGGGGTGGGTTGACTGGTGATGGACATTGTGGAGGGTATGGGCTATGGTGAGTGCTGTGAATTGTCTAATACTGATGAATCACATACCTGTGCCCCTACAACAAATAATACATTATATGTTAACTAAAAAATAAACAAACTTTCAACCTTTAAAAAAAAATCTCAAAGTGAAATTTATAAGCACTGCAAGTGATGGAGTGATTTTTAATTTTGTTATAAGAGAAGTATCAAAAACTAATTATGTACTATATGTTGGCTAACTGAACATAATAAAAAATGATTAAGGTGTTTTAAAAAGAGAGAGAAGTATTTTCATTTATGAACTAGTATTTCAAATCTTTTCTGGTGATACTGCACAAAAAGAGTATGTCAACCTCTTACTTTATTTTAAAGGTGCTGATTCGGCAATGTAAAACACAGCAATATCATTTAAACACCACAAAAGAGGCACTGCTGGTTTCTCTGAAATTCCATTAAAATAGCTCAGTCCAGAGTTGGAGAATACCATGGGCATTGAATAGCTGGCCAACTGACAAGGCAAGAAAATGAAATTCCTAGTTGTGACTATCAATGCTAATATCAAAAATTTGGGTTTCTAAGTCTTTAGATCCCCTTTTCTGTACTAGTATTTGTTTGTAAAGAAAAAAGATAAAGCTTCAAGTTATGTCTCAAAACCATAATCTTCCTCTTGCTGGAAATAACATTATGTCAATTAGCTGACTTAGAATTACTTTTGTTACATTTATTTACTATTTATTATAAATGTGAAGCAATTCTTTGTTATTTCTTGTTCCAGTTTTGTTATCAGCATATAATGAAAAGCCAACATTTAATAACACCTTGGCATACATTGTCTGTACTATGCAAAAGTAACAGACTCTTTGTGGGAAGATCAGATGTCATATTTGGTTAGATTCTGTGGGTTGTCCCACAACTAAAAGTCAAATCAACTGCCTTTAGATGCATTTCCAAAATCTTTTTCAAATTTCTCTAAATTAATTTCTCTAAATAGAAACAATAGATATCTTTTTAACTGTCTTTATCTAAAATAAAGCCCTGAATACTCTCTTTTTCTGTTTAAAATGTTAAAACTTTTTCCCCGTAAAATTATTTCTCCTTATGTGAAGTTTAAATTCTACTTATTTCTGGAACTCAACAGTTTTTTTAAAAAACCATACATTCATTTACTCACTCATTTCTCTGTAAAATGTCTATGGTGTGAACTTTTACTCTCACAGAATGATGTTGTGATCACAACTTTCTGTATTCTTTTTTCTAGTAATCTTGTGATTAGCTAATATTTCCTTTCCTACTATTTAAACTTTGCTATGTTCTCAGATTGTAAGTACTAATGGCCCAATACCAAGCAGGTTTTATGCTCAAATGTATAGGAACCAAAATCAGCAGACTAGAAAATTATGGACCCCAGTGGGTTTGATGATCTGTTATTTTTGTGCTCTCTACAAGAAAGCTCAGACTCTTTGTTAGATGAAAATGTGCACGACCAGTTGAGCTGGGCACTGTAATGAAGCATGATCACTCGCAGAAACCTATGCAATTAAATGTAGGCTACATGGTGATAATTACCACCATATATATCTTTCTCAGTAAAATAGTTTACATTAAGCATTTCATTTACATCAACATATTTTTAAATTCATGACTGGCAATGTCTTATCTTTTATTTCATTTTATTTATTTATTTATTTTTTTAAGAGAGAACGAGTGCATACATGGTGAGAGAAGGGCCGAGGGAGAGGAAGACAGAGAATCTTAAGCAGGCTCCCCACAGAGCACAGAGCCCAATGCAGGGCTTGATCTCATGACCCCAAGATCATGACCTGAGCCAAAAGTCACAAGTCAGAAACTTAACTGACTCATTTCAGTCAGGCATAAGTCTTACCTTTTAGATGTTTGATTTTCTGTTAAAGGAAAGAAAATTGTTTTCACTATTGTTTATATGTAAAATTAATTACAAACTTAAGAAAATAATATAATTGCATTTTTACTAATCACTTAATATAAATAATGGTAAAATGGTGTCACAAATATTTCACACACAAAATAGATTTGGAGGTGTTATAAACACGGGAGAAGCATATCAAAATAAAACTTTTTTTAAAAATCTCACTTAACACATTAATAATGATTATATCAAATGCTTATTGAGTCCTTAGGTATGCAAATACTGTTTTAAGGAGTTCATAGATTATCTTGTCTAATCCTCATCAGATAGTTCTTCTCTATCTCTGTTTTATGTTTAAATAAGCTGACAATTAGGTTAAGTGACTTTTTCAAGGCCACAGCTATAGTGAGGAAGCTGGGATTTAATCCACGTGACTTAGATGTGAAGATGTTTGCCACTGGCAAAAAGCTGGAAGGTGTTGCTAATAGTTGGACAGGTGTCACTCAGTAAGATGTGCTGGGACTTTGGACAATCTGGTCCAGAGAACAACACAAGACACGAGCAGGAGGAAAAGGTCCATCTGCGAAGGACCTTAGTTATTTGTCAGTTGACATTTGTGCAGCGTTTGGAGAAAACAGTCCTGTCAGAGATTTTGAATTTCTCACAAGGGTTGTGCTAAAGCTAACTAAATATCTTCAGCAGTATTATTGATGGCCGGTGTTTGGCCTAAATCCTTATGTGTGTTTGATTATATATAATTTGGTGAAATGGAAGTTAAATATCTGCATCATGTTAATATCTCTTTCACTGGTTACATTAAAAAATGTAAATAGAGGATATCGATGCTTTTATGAAGGTGAAATAAGCTGTCATGGGAAAGCAAGTGTGTATATTATGATGAACTGAGAGAGGGAATAACTAAATCAAGGTCTTAGAAGCAAAGGATAGGAGGAGATGGTGGGCTCTTCCACATCTTTTACTGACATTGAACTCTACTCCCTAAATGTTGGTCTCCTTATCTGTAAAATGGGAATAATAAGCATAGAACCAACCCCAAAGGAGTATTGAGGGAAATGTAATATGTATAATTAGCATAGTGACTGGCACATGGTTAAAATATACTCTTTATTATTCCTTATTATTGTTCTTGCTTTAGAAACAAGAAAAATGAAAAATTGACTTACAGAAGGTTCATTTTTAAATCTTACAGATTTTAAATATCATACTTCTCAGGATTTTTGTTCCCCAACAAAACTTCTGAGTCAGTTCTATAATAATATTATTTAGGAAAACAAATTTAAGTTATCCTTTCCTCTTAATGATTTCTTTGTTACTACTAACATACTAACAATATGAGACACTTAGCTCTCAAAACTTACATAGTTTTGCAGAGGACATGTTGCTTGGAAATTTAAAAATAAGAGATTTGATAATTTACAGTCAGAGTTTAAAGAAGACCTACATATTTCTGGTATACACATGGCTATCTAATCAACAATAAATATTTAAACTTTTAAAGAAATAACCCAGTAACTGCCAGCCAAAGGTTTTATCTTTGGTATTCTAAAGTGTCTGATGACACACATAAGGAAAACCACATAAAATGATGACTAACTCATTTGGTCAGAGACATGTGATTTCTTCCTTTGTCTAGAAACTGCATAAATATTGTTGCTGATGTATTTTCTGAATTAGTAAGCAAAAAGAAAAAAAACATTGTTTACACAGGAAAAAATTCAGCAAATTCAATCTCATTGTCTTCAGACCAGAGAAGGTCTAATTTTCCAAAAGATTTTAAAAGCACACAGAGGACAACAGATGATTCTGGCTTGAAAATAGCCCCATAGGTGGTTTAACTTGGTTAGATTCTGTGGGTTGTGCCACACCTAAAAATCAGATCAACTGCCTTTAGATGCATTTTCAAAATCATATTTCAAATTTTATTTTCTCTAAATAGAAACAGTAGAGATCATATCAACACGGGGACTCTTCTCAAGCAAAGAATTATCCTGGTTCCCTTTCTCTCCCCTTAGTAGCTGCCACAGCCCATTTTAAGTACATGGGGTTCTCTTCTTATTTTCTTTATGAATTGATAGGGTGAACCACAGATTCTCCAGTGGTCTCCCTTTCTTGTTGCCCCAAAGGGTGTGCATGCAAGTCTCATCTACTTTTTTCAATTTTACAAGGAAACCTTATAAACACATTGTTCTAAACTTCTAAGTCTTTTACTGAGATTTAACTAACCCTAAATTTGAATTCTGCCTCCAATATATTTTACTTTTGTTCTTGGGAATGGGGCCTACCACCATAAACCCAGATCTTGCCTCATCTTGTCTACTGACAGTGTGAGCTCTGGAAGTCCCTGCCTTTCAATTTTAAGCAGGAAGATGAAATCAAAAGAGAAATATGGAATCCCCTTGGATTTCAAATAAGTTTCATTTTTACATCATTCATCTCAGATGAAAGACACAAATTCCCCAGTCATCGGCTCAAACAAATCTTAGCACGTCCTCTTATCTGCTAATTGAATGATAAAGTCATGTTTTCATTGTTGCTTTTCTGTGTTTGCTTGTTTTTATACTCTACCTCTTAACTGTGTGAAGAAGTGGTCTAGGGTCCTTATGTTCCTGTTTCCTAACATCTTTTTGTTATATTTTGTTATATCCCTTGGGAAGTGCTGCACAATGTTTATTATTACTTTATCTTTAGTCCAGAACTTTCTGTTGACTCCCTGCTGATACATGCAACTGACTACCTGTTGTTTCCTCTTGCAAGTTGCCAAAAACATTTCAACATTAGCCTATCAAAAACTGAAATATCATTTATTCTGTATAAATTCGTCCATATTTTTACCTATAAATGGAAATATAAATGTATATATACATATATTTGTATATAGATATTATTGAACACTTGCTTGAAATCAGACATATATGGTATAACTTAATCCATATATGTGTGTATGTATGTGTGTGTGTATATATATATGTATACATATATATATGGATCTTTCATATGTATTAATTATTTAATATACAGATTCCATGAAGTAGGTATTATTTAATTTTTTATGAAAAATTAGAATCAAAGAATTTAAGAAATTTATTTACATTCAGCCACAGTGGAAAGAGAAACCCAATTTTGAATTCTTAAAAAAAATATATTTTTTTAGTTCATTGAGCTCAGATAAAACTATGCCATTCTTTTTTTTTTTTTTTTTAGATTTTATTTATTCATTTGACAGATAGAGATCACAAGTAGGCATAGAGGCAGACAGAGAGAGAGGAGGAAGCAGGCTCGTGGCCGAGCAGAAAGCCAGACGTGGGGCTCAATCCCAGGACCCCGGAATTATGACCTGAGCCGAAGGCAGAGGCTTTAACCCACTGAGCCACCCAGGCGCCCCAAAACTATGCCATTCTTATTTCAGAGGTTTTACTCTATATTATTATTACTATCGATGTACTTCTGCCATATCCTCTATTAAGTTATAAGCTAATTGAGAGAAGGAATAAATTTATTTACTTCATCTTTATATAAACCTATAATGCAATCCATTAGGCCGTGGCTTTGTTCTGTAGTCTTATTCCTTTGATTCTTTATATGTAAATCTGGTCTCGTGACTGTCTATAAGTTCAATGACCTGAATACTTCTAGAAATGTACATCTGAGAGTATAGGCCTTAGCCTAAGGCTGGGGTCAGAGAACAAGACAGCAGACAAAGGTCAAAGTTTCGGAGATAGTCTACTACTTATAAACAGAGGGTCCCAATTAATCCTGAGTCCCAGGAGAAGAATCCAAATACCAGGGGCCAGTGTTTAGTTTGAATAGATCTGATAATGATGAATTATTTAGGCAGTGGTGTAATAGGGTAAGATTTTTCAATTTCATCTGGGATTGATTTATGAAAAACAGATGCAATCAAAAAGAAGAGGCAAGATGTAATGACACAGACTCCTGGTAGCTAATAGGGGGGCAATGAAAAGGGTTAAAAATACAAATGGGATAAAAAGTTAAGTTATCAGAAATTTTTAACTGTAGAGGCTAGGAGTGATGCAGTGGACATTTGAAATAAAATTATAAGTCAGAAAATAAAGGGAACTTCAAATTTCATTTTGTAAAATTTTATGTATATTGTATAGATACACATTCTTCTGTATCTATACGTATATGTGTATGTACATTTATGTATAAATGTAAAGTAGACGTGAATAATTTGATAGAAACCTGGAATTTTTAGAGGAAATAGCAAACAATGCACGTGATTTTGAAAAGCATTTTAAGGCATTTTTTAAAATGTGTGAAAGTAAATCACACACACAGAGAAAGAATGTTCACAGCTTAATCTGATAACCCATGCTATTGTGGAGAGTTCCATACTTTGTCTGAGTCATATTCTCTATTTTTGAATTTGGGAAATTATTAAGTAAATTAAGTAAGTTTTAAGCCTTTTAACACCAGTAGCTTAATAAGCTCAACTATATCAAGATAAAGTTCAAGATAATTTATAATAAGATTTTGAAAAGAAAAAAGTTTCAGGCAACTGCTCTATCAGAAAATACATCTTTAGTATGAATCTAAATGAGCAATTATGTTCAAACTGCAGGCAGATTACATTTTTTTATGTTAGTCCTTATAAATGAAAGATACTTTCATGAAACACAAAAAAATATTCTACAGAAATTAAATTTTTGCTTAACTGAAATTTGTTGCTTTGTAACAAAGCCTATTTCATTCTTGACATCAAATGTTTGGTGAATGGGTCCTCTGACTGGGTGTGTGTTTGTTTTAGTAAAGTATTAGCTTTTTTTTTCCTTTCCCATGAAGTAAACACAGTTTTCTCACAGTTTGTAAGCCACCCACTAAAAAATGTTCTGAATTTCAGCCATTCTTTTTTTTTTTTTTTTAAAGATTTTATTTGTTTGACAGAGAGAGATCACAAGCAGACAGAGAGGCAGGCAGAGAGAGAGAGAGAGAGGGAAACAGGCTCCCTGCTGAGCAGAGAGCCCGATGCGGGACTCGATCCCAAGACCCTGAGATCATGACCTGAGCCGAAGGCAGCGGCTTAACCCACTGAGCCACCCAGGCGCCCCGTCAGCCATTCTTTATTAACATTGTAACTTACATGGTTAGATTTAAATTTGAACTCAGCAAATGTATAAAGCAAATAAGTATGGAACATTTAAATATGACTGGAAGTTTAATATTTTAGAAATTACATTTTATAATGTAATTTATGACTGTTAATTTTACAAATATATTTTATCAATTATGTATATATGTATGTATATATATGTTATATATATAACATATATATAAGTTAAGAGATAACTTAAAAATCAGGTGTTATCTAAGCATATATATATATGCTTATATATATAAGCATATCTATATCTATATCTACATGCATATATATATGTTATCTTGATAAGGAATCCTTATCAAAAACACTGTATTTCCTTGATAAATTCTTATACTAAATAGAGGTGACAAATAAAACTAAAGCAACTATTTAATAATGATATGAAAATGACATGGAAAAATTGTACAACCATGTGAATATACTTAATGCTGCCAAAATGTACACCTAAAATAATTAAATGATAATTATGTTATACATATTTTTGCCATAATTTAAAAATTTTATAAAGTAATAAAAATGTTAAAAAAATAGTTTATCCTGCATGAAGAGTAGGTTTTGCAGAATTACTTTTCAGAAGATATTAAAAAAAAATTCTCGAAAAAATAAGTCAACACCTGTTGAAACTCTGAAACACCAAAGGCTGCCTTCAAATGCTAAACACAACCTTCCTTCTGCTACTTATTGAAAATACTGAATTATATATTAATGAAATAATTATCAAAATAGGCTACAAAATGATTATATTTTAACAGGATAAAATTAAAAGACTATTGAAAAGAAAAACTAACAATGAGATCAAGTTAGGTTTTACAATACTTAGTGTTTATCTTTAAAGTTATACAAATATTTTTCTTAATATTGCAAATAATTTATTTCCATTTCAACATTGGGCCCCTTGTCTACTTATATTTATGGCTTATATGAGTAAATAAAATATAGACTGAAATTATTTTATTAAATTTTAATTCTATGCAACATAATGAAAATTCTAACTCTTATTTAATAGAGTTTTGGAGGTTAAATCATCTGGTTTTGTATTTGTAACCTATGGATATATAAATGAAATTCTACATGGGAAGAATTTTTCCTATTAAAGAGTAGCTGATTAAAGAAAATTATGTAAATAAATAATTTATAATAATACTATGTCACTAACAGATATGGTACAAATTCTTACTAGAAATAAGAGGAAGTAAAATAGCCATCAGTTATCAACCTTGGAAGTAAAATTCTCACCTAGGACAAAGATTTTGTTGAAGTAACCTTATTTGGCCCAGGATGGAGTCATTCATGCTAAGCCTACCATCAGCAAACCAGAACTTAACTAAGTTTCTGTTTGGGGATCTCCCAAGAAACAGAGGCCTAGGGCAACAAACCAGCACTTGCCTCTTCAGCACAAATTGCCTCAGCTGGACTCCACATCTTCCTTATGCTCCATATAGGGAAAATAACCTTGCTTTAATCAGTCAGCAAATACCCAGTATAATGTCCTTGCTCCTGCTCACCCAGTCGATATGAGTCTCTTGCCTTATACAGCTCTGTGAAGCTTCCCTCTATTAGACTAGGTACTGTTTGATTCATGAATTGCTGAATAAAAGCTTACTAGATCAGTAAACTGTTTGTGGAAATATTTTCTTTCAATAACCCAGGTGGAAATAACCAAAACTGCCTTAGACTCAAATATGGAAGCAAGTTAATGTAATTTATTTTTAGTAATTGAAGATAATCCTGGCTCTGTCTGCTTTATGGAATCACTGGTGTCTTATGGACAGTTTTCAACCAATTTTCATTATTAAAAATGTTCATTGTAACAGACAAGGCAAGCTCTTCTCTAACATTTTCCCACAAATAATGCTGACAAAATGCCATCTTTCTGGAACATTTAAAAAACAACTATCTTCAGATGTAATATGTCATATTCCACATTTCTGACCTCTCTTTTGATTATAGAGCCATTTGTAATGCAATGACTGTCTCAACTAAACAACATGACAGATAGCATTAATTCAAATGTCATCATATCTTCACCAAGAAAATAAAGCATGGTGATTAGCCCTTTTAGCTTTCAGAATCAACTTTCGCAAAAGCATCATGTTTCCCCTCCATTAAAAAGTAATTTTCTATCCCTGCATAAGAATGAAGTTTAGTCCTTCTTTCAGTCAGATGATAAATGCCCTTAATTAGAAATGCTAATAACTGAACTTTTCCCCTCAGACCTATTAGTTATGCTGACACATAGATGCTTCATAACGAAACTTTTTGGCCAAATCTATATCCACAATATCTCTGTATCTCTTTTATATATTAGACTAAGAACAGATAAAGAATAATGTATTTAATTTGTGCTCTGATTAATTTCCCACCCCCAAATTAAATGCAATCATGCGCACACAGCCCAACTGACTCATTGTATGTACGTGTACATGTGTATCATGGATATTATATATTCTTAGTAAAATATATAACATTTGTTTTGCACTTTATAAAACCTTTAGATATACATTTCCTGATTTGATGAGAATATCAACCCTTTGATTTCAAATGTATGAATATTCTTATTTCGCAAGCTGTTTTAATGGCTGAAAACCACAAGTTTTTTTAATAAGTGAATTTTTATTTTTTTTTAAGATTTTATTTATTTATTTGACAGACAGAGATCACAAGTAAGCAGAGAGGCAGGCGGAGAGAGAGGAGGAAGCAGGCTCCCTGCTAAGCAGAGAGCCGGATGCGGGGCTCAATCCCAGGACCCTGGGATCAAGACCCGAGCCGAAGGAAGAGGCCTCAACCCACTGAGCCACCCAGGTGCCCCAATAAGTGAATTTTTAATATTAAAATAACATTTAATTCAAAGAGAAGAAATTCTTATGAACATGGTCTATACAAAACATATAACAAGTAAATAAGCTAATATGTGGGAAGCAATGAGTAATGGACTAGAAATGTTCTCCCTGCCCAGGTTTATCAGTTTTGAATCCTGTTTTCACTGAAAAACAGCTGGTAACAGGTAAGCCAAGTTGCTTACCTTCTCTGATACTCAGGGCTTTTGTTTTTCTTTTAATTCTTAAATTGGAATAATAGTATCTAATTTACAGGGCTGGTAAGAGATTAAATGAGACGATATTGTATAAATTCTGGCACATACAAGCACTCAGTATGCACAGAACGGATAGCACCTAAAGTTTACGACTTTACGGGGCACCTGGGTGGCTCAGTGGGTTAAGCCGCTGCCTTCGGCTCGGGTCATGGTCTCAGGGTCCTGGGATCGAGTCCCACATCGGGCTCTCTGCTTGGCAAGAAGCCTGCTTCCCTCTCTCTCTCTGCCTGCCTCTCCATCTACTTGTGATCTCTCTCTGTCAAATAAATAAATAAAAAATCTTAAAAAAAAAAAAAAAAGTTTACGACTTTCCATGTTGTCTCTACCCCAGTGTTTCCCTAAGAACTAAACTTCTGAATCTATCTACCTGACATCTCCACTGTTTATCTCACATCAAAAATATACTATATCCAAAAAATAGTTCTTGATAATTTATCCTAAAATTCTTCTCTGCCCATCTCCAAATTTCCAAGGCAAATATTCTAGGACTCCTGTTGGACTTCTCTTTTCCTTACTTCCCATGCCTCCAATCTTATTTTCAAGTACCACTGGCTCAATCTTTCTTTCTTTCTTCTTCTTCTTTTTTTTTTTTTAAGATTTTATTTATTTATTTGACAGAGAAAGACCTAGTGAGAGGGAACACAAGCCGGGGGAACGGGAGAGGGAGAAGCAGGGAGCCCAACATGGGGCTGGATCCCAGGACCCTGGGATCATGACTTGAGCCAAAGGTAGATGCTTAACAACTGAGCTACCCAGGCACACCGCTCCGCAACTGGCTCAATCTTTAAAATGGATAAGATATTTCATTCCTTCATCCCACCTCCACATTGCCACCTAATTTTAAACAGTATTGTCTCTCTCAAGGATTGTTGTCATGGTCTTTTAAACACCATCTCTACTTTTGCTCTTGTTCTTCAGCACCACACTACCACAAAGCCAGATCTCTTCTCCACAAAGCCAGATCTTTCCAAAGTCCCCTATCACTCCCTGTTCAAAACCCTAATAAGGCTTCACCCCTCTTTTTGAACAAAATTAAGGTTCTTTACCCTGCCCTAAAATGTTCATGTGATCTAGCTTCTACCTACCTCATCCTCCCAGACTTTCTCTTTTTCACTCCAGTCCAGCCAGCCGGGACCTTCTGCAGTTCCTTGGGTGTGGTCAGTTGATCCCTGTCTCAGGGCTAATTCATCTGCAAGCAACATGATTTCCCTAGATCTTCCATTTCACTTTCCTGACTATACAACCAAAAATAGTACCTCCAGTTCCTCACTCTTTGGCCACTTAACCTGCTCTATTTAACTTCATAGCATCTCATATCACTTCTGGTCTATTTATTACATTTTGTTTTTTGTCTATCTTTGAGAACAGAAATCTTCACTTTTCACCATTGTATTTCCCATAGTTAGAAAAGCTGGAAGAGACTGCACAAATATTTTCTGACAAAATAATATCAAGATACTTGTCATACATTAATTGTAGTCCATAAAAGCATAAGTGTCTCATTGACTATACTCAGAATTCACTTACAAGGTCTATTAAATCAGCCTCATGGTTTGATTTTAATAAATGCAAAATGACAACTGGCAGGGATAATTGGTAATATTATCATCTTCTGCCTAGAAAGCCTCATGAATTTTTTCTTCTATCTTCTCCTACTTAGCAATTTAATTTGAGCAATGGCTAAATTTAAACCTATTTTCAAAAGATCAATATTGAAATTACTGATTCTAAGTTATCTGACTTCACTTAAACATATATTGAAACATTAATTTATTTAGGAAAAAAACAACAGTTAAACATTTTATTCATTAGGAGGATACAGTGAACAGCATATAAGAGAAGTTTTCTTAAAATAGTGTTTTTGGAAATCTATGTTATGCAGAGAGTCAGTCCTGCTTCATATACACAGTAGATGTGAGCAAGAACTCAGTTGAGAGGCAGAAATCCTTGATACTGTTCTTAACTCTGTCACTCTTGGTCTTCAAGTTCTAGCAAATTGCCTATTTTTCCAGGCCTCAATTTTCTTATCTCAAATATAAAGAAAATGGACTGACTCATCTCCAAGAAGTGTTTTGGTTATAAAATTATCATTTTAGGTTAGGTTTCTCTAATCTGGAAGCTTTTCATAGGCAGTTCTCTTTCAAAATCCTTCCATATTACACACTGAATTGTAACTAACATCCCCCTATTGTCATATCGCCTTGTTTTACTGACTTCTCACACACTAATGCAGTTCCCTGAAAGAGTGGTGGCAGATATTAATGATTCACAGATTCAAAATTTACAGGTGAAGGCAGAAGATCATCTTGAATTAAATATATTTGAGATATATATTGAGAAAATATTTGAGATATATATATATTTGATATAAATATAAATATAAATATATATAAATAAATATATATATATCAAATATATATATATTATATATATATATATCAAAGAGACCTGGAAAAATTACTTGCATCAATGCATGTCTATTGGGATGGTTTATCTGAACACCAAAATTTCCATAACAAAACTCAAAACAAGTGAACTTTTTCATATTACAGTTATGTGAAGAGTCATAGGCTTTTATTATTAAGCCATGTGAAACTAAATACCATATGTGTGATATAGTTTTTGTAGCTAAAAAGGTGCTTTGAGTATTTGAGAGATACGGAAGGCTCACCCTTTCTTGTTTTGGGAAGCCCACATACAAAAGAATTGCCAAATGGTAACACTTCAAAAGCACATGGTTTCTTCTTATGCAGATTTTGAATTAGTGAATCAAATTAAGAAAAGGTAGGTGGCATAGCGCAGGGTAGGACAAGTCCTACCTAGAAACAACTGACAGATAACAGAATTGAATAAGATCCAAAAGGTTCAGGGGAAAGTCATGAGAACATAGTTCAAACAGTATTTTAACTATTTGAAACTGAATTAAAGCCATAAAATGCTTCAGTGGGTCCTTACATATGACTGTAATTTATCACATCACACTAAACACTCCAGAGCCTTAAACACTTGTGCTGTTTTTCAAAGAAGAGGTCAGTTTGAATGACCACAGCCAATGTAGCAAAAACTTCTGGAATTTCAGCCATGAGTTTAAAAAGACTGACGCTTTTCCTTTTAGTAGGCCCTCTGAAAAATCTGCAAGCAATAAATATACAAGAATAAACTGAAACTATGGTGAATAAGCATGAAATAATAGTTGCATGTTAAAATAACAGAATGGTGATTGCTTACTAATTATCATCATTTTTTACTCATTAAATTAGTTTTTCATTCACCAAATTTTATTAAGTACTTTATGTCACAGGTTCTGTTCTGGGTGGTTCTGGCAATTCATTTCTTAACATGACTTAGGAAATTTCCATTCTACTGGAAGAAGGATAACTATTGATGGGGTAAACAAAATGCACATACTCATGTATCATATATAAGCATATAGTTTCATACAATAATTAATATTAAGACAAAATCACAACAAGGTTAAGTGATAGTGACACTGGAGAAAGGGAATTATATTAGATTGGTGATCAGATAAATTGTTTCTGAGAAGTTGACATCTCACCTAGATGTAACAACAAAATGACCAAGATATGAATGTGTCTGACCTTTTTTTTTTTTTTTTAAAGATTTTATTTATTTATTTGACAGAGAGAGATCACAAGTAGACGGAGAGGCAGGCAGAGAGAGAGAGAGAGGGAAGCAGGCTTCTCGCTGAGCAGAGAGCCCGATGTGGGACTCGATCCCAGGACCCTGAGATCATGACCTGAGCCGAAGGCAGCGGCTTAACCCACTGAGCCACCCAGGTGCCCAAGAATGTGTCTGACCTTTAAAAAAAAAAACAAAAAAGCTAGCTTAGAGTAGAACACTCCAGATAAAGAGAAGTACATGTGCACAGAGGAAAAGACAGGACATGGTTGGCATTTTTAATAAATTAAAAGAGGTCAGATTAACTGGCATTAAATTTGCAATAAATGTTTGACAAGAACTCTCCAGAAGCAAGTCACCAGACTGGTAGCATTTGCTGATTTCTATGGGCAAATATTCCCCACAGGCCGATTTCAACCCATCAGCATGACAACACTGAATGCAGAGTTGGGAGGTGACCATGGCTGAGTCTGCCCAGGGCTGAGCACCCGATGAAGGTGGCAGTGGGTCGGGAAGAATGAAGTCAGATAGGTGGACAGACGCCAGGTCATTTAATGCCATGGGTCAACGATGAGAAATTCAGGCTTTATTCTTAGAAACCACTGAAGGGTTTTAAGCAAGCGATGGGGCATGATGATCTAATTTATAGTTTCAAAGTTCATGAGCTGCTTGTTAGGGAATGTACTTTGGGAAGGAAAGTTAGGAAGTTAGGGAGCTATTATATTAGCCCTGGCTTAGACCAAGTGGTGGTAATGCACAGGAAGAAAAGTGGATAAATTTAGGACATTTTTTGATATATTTTAGGGCAGAGTCTACTCGTCAATGGACTTGTTCAATGTGGGATAGAGAGAAAGAGGAACAAGGAATCATAACAACAATTAGGAAACTGGATATGGAGCAATTTATGGAGGGTAGAGAGGTGGTCAGAATCAAAAAGCTTTATTTGGCTTTTCTGGGCTTGCAAATGTCCAGCAAACATGCTGACTAATAGTAAACACTAAAGTAAGTCATTCTCTTATTTATTTCTGCCAATAAGCTTTTCGTGTAGAAATTAGCACATTCATTTTATCGATAGGAACACAAAGGTAAACTTATGCAAGCTTACATAGCTAGGAAATGGCAGAGGAAAGATTTGAACCCCAGTTTAACTACAAAATTATCGATTTACCTTAGGATATACTTCCGTTTTGCAAATTAATTCTCTGACTTAATGTTTTAAATATATTGCTCTAGGTTCCCTGATAATTCTGTGAAACTTGCTATATTTTAAAATCATATTATTTTATTTATTGAACATGTACGAAGGAAAACTCCTCTAAGGAAGGCTACTTGGGAATAGAATGCCAAACCATGTGAAGGGCACTAACTGCTTTAGAGCTAGCTGCCATCTTAGAAGGAACCACATAGTGATGGGTTCTCTGTAGGACCTTCATTACTGTGAGGAGGAAAAATTGAAATTTTAGCTCCAAAAAGTTGAAATTTTAGCTTCAAAAAGTTTGTACTTGAGAGGAACCTAGATGGCTCAATTGGTCAAACATCTGTCTTCAGCTCAGGTCATGATCTCAGGGTCCTGGGATCGAGCCCCACATGGGCTCCCTCCTCAGCAGGGCATCAGCTTCTCCCTCTGCCTCAGCCTCTCCTCTCTGCTCATACTCTCTCAAACATATTAATAAAATCTTTAAAAAAAAGTACTTGGTACAGTACATATTTCTGGAAAAAATAACAAGAAGAAATACAGAATGAAGGGGGATGTTTACATTTTTAATTATAGTTAAAATTATATATATATAGTTTAATTATATATATAGTTTAATTATAGTTAAATACAATATTATTTTTATTAAGTTATAGTCTTAACCCATTCGACTACCATTTAATAATTTAATTCTATAGGAAAAAATGAGGTAAAATTATTACACTCTGTTCTGGTTTTGTTATTTAGCAATGTAACCTTCAGCTCCACGATAGTGTGGTTGTAGCTCATTTTAAGCAGTAGACAGGAGTAGTTAGAGTTTCCAGATGTGCTACTTTATAACTGTGCTGTCAGTAAATAAAATATAATGGGAGTGGAATGCTAATATTTTCTCCAAAAAAATATTCAAAGATTTAAAGGTTTGCTGATAAAAATAAATAAATAAAAATGAATAAGTAAACCCTGCTTATTCAATTATTGCCATATTGCCAAAGTTGACCCATCTTTGGGTTGCCATCAGGTAAGAATTTTTAAAAAGCAAAGGAAAATGATTTGTGACCTAGAATAAAGCTGTCAAACTTTTTTTCTTATTTAGAATACTTTGATATTTTCCTGGTCCTTAGAACACTGCAAATTTGAGAATAACATGGCATCTGGGATCTAAAATCTGCCATATTTTTCTGAATTTTCTCATGTCACCTACCAATTTGACTTTTAAATCAAAGCAGTGAATCTGTATTTTAAATCCTGTGTCAGAAACTTCATTGTTGGAATACACGATTAAATGGCAGATTCTGAAGCCTGGTATCTCAAACTCACATTCTTCCATAAAAGTGGTTTATTTGTGTTACCCAAAGTATGCAAATGAATAGAACATAAAATCATAGTCACATAATAGCTTTAATGACTTTAAAATAATTTAGTCCTTTCCTACACAATTTCTGATTGTTTTCTACATAATCTGTATTAAGTGATCTTCAGATACCTAACTGAATAATTCTCCATTAGCCTCAGACAGATCAGTCCATTGCAGAGCAGCTCAAAAAAAATAGGGGGAAAAAAAAAAAAACTCTCATAAACAAATCTATGCTTCGGGACAAAGTTCAATCAATTCTCTTATTTCTAGGGATGCCAAAACACTGGATCTCATTCGTGGCTCCCATCATGCTCCCTAACACCATATTTAAGGGTCTGAATGACAAAATTTCAAATACCTTAATTTTACTGATAATCTGAATTTCTGTAATTCATAATTCTGTATTTCAGTATTGGGCAGAATCAACATACACTTGGTCTTCACATTTCTCATTTAATAGCAATAATCCTTCATAGAAATTAGAGTTATACTTCTATTATTTGTCCTTACATTAAGAATCCTAGGTCCCTATCTTTCCTCAGGCTCAAGGTTCGTGGCACCAGGAACTCACATAGTCTGGCTCCGTGGAACCAGCTTGATTCCTGCACAGTCTGCACATTTAGAATAATGTTCTATTTATCTCCTCTTCGTGAAAGTTCCTCCTAACAGGGTCATTCACCCATGTCTATTAGAAGAAAACACTTTTAGCTCTATCATTTCAGGCTTCCTTTTTCTTTCTTTCTTTCTTTCTTTCTTTCTTTCTTTCTTTCTTTCTTTTTCTTTTTTGTTTTTCCCCCTAATGAAATGTCACTTCCATATTGTCATTTTGGTGGAGAAACAGCATTATAAGTAGTGGTTAAGTTTGCTGCTCAGTCCACAAAATCCTCCTTGATAATGATTTGGCTGAACTACAGTTTTAAAAATCTGTGGTCTCCTTGAATGGCGAAACACTTACTATATAATATAGTCTTTGGAAGCTTGAAAAGAAGTCTCTGCTACAAATAAAAAAACTTTCTAAAGTAGTAAAGTATAAAATGAACCTTAATGTGAGCTGCAATTTCTAAAAAATGTTTTTTAAACTAACGCATCCATACATCTTTTAATAAGAATAGTTATGTAGTGAGGGACAAGGCAAATATTTCTAAGAACCTTAAAGTACTTAAAGTGTATTAATTACAATTCTTATTAAAATCATCATCTACACACTATGATAGACATATTTAGTGATTTAACATAAGTTATATCAATCAAACCTCATAATAGACTACTTTATAGTTAATTATCCCCATGTTACTGAAGAAGGCACTGAGATTGAGAAGGATGATCCATCTTGCCCGAATCACAAAGAAAATTATGACAGAACCAGAATTCAAACAGAGATAAATTCAAATTAAAAGCTTTTATCATTATATCATATAGATTATAACTGGGCTTGCTTAGCAAATAAAATAATTTTGGAAATCGATATTACTTTTTTCAAATTTTACTTTACCTACACACTAGAAACACAGTATACTCTGAACTTGAAAGTCAGTTACATTGACTGAGGTCTGAACCATACTCTGCCACAAAGCTGTGTAATCCTGAGCAAATTATTTTTTTAAAGATTTTATTTATTTATTTATCAAAGAGAGAGAGAAGCAGAGGGAGAGGCAGATTCCCTGCTGAGCAAAGAGCCTGATGTGGGATTCTATCCCCAGACCCTGGGATCATAACCTAAGACCAAGGCAGATACTTAACCAACTGACCACCCAGTCACCCCCTTAACAAATTAGGTAACCACTCTGAGATTGGGTTTACTCTAAATAAACTCAAAAATAACACATTAAGTCCTTGAGATGATAAAGAAAAGTGATGTGTAGAAATGAGTTAATGTCTATAAAAGCTGATATACTGCATGACATAGATGGCCATATATCAAAAAAACAAACAAACATTCTTTTCCTCTTCACAATATCATCTACCTTCTGACTGCATAGACACACAAAAATAATTGAAATTCTCAGAATTATGTGGTTGAAAACAGGCACTCTTGTCTACACGATTACATTCCTTCTCTCTCATGCCTTTTGACTTAGAATGTTCCAAAGTACAAATCTTCTGATGGAGAACTTGTGGGCTGTGCCTGTCCATCCCAAATCACCCTGCACTGCACGCCTAACTCTCACAATCACATCCTCCTTCCCACCTGGGGATGACTTCCGTGTAACACACCTCTGTGCAGCAAGTTTTATAATGACTGATGCTTTAGCCAACTAGATTTCTGGTCCTGGTTTATCCTCCCCCACTTCACCTCAACAAAAGCCATGTTTTCCTGCATGCCTAGAATTGACCACCCATTTTCAGTACTAACTGGAGAGGGAAGCTAAGACTGGGATATTTTAGAAAACACATTGCTTCTAAATATCTGAATACCAGTTTCTACTCAGTTTCATCCTCCCTTCTTTCCAAGCAACTCTTGAAATACTGGATTGATATGAATAATGTGGTAGTGGCTGCATTTTTTTTTATATGCAGACGCTTACCCTTTGTGCCTACTAACCATGAAGCATAAAATACTGCCTACACACATAATAAACTCGGTTTAAGATCAACTTGGTTTAAGCTTTATGTGGTTATCACACCATATTCTGTTCATCATTCCTCAGAATTGTATAGTTTACATAAAATGTAACATGGTGATTCACACATATCAAAAAAAAAAAAAAGTACAGAGAATATTGTTCTCTCTGTAGGTGTCAGATAATTACATTCCCAAAAGCAAATAGCAAATAATATATGAGCCCCACAATTAATAATCAGCAACACTATCATTTGAATACTAAACATAAATCTATTAGGACTTATAACCTCAAAATCTCTTGCTTTCTTATAAGTGATGACATGAAACAATATATTGTATACTCCAGAATTGGTCATATATAACAAAAATATTAGTAAATCATATTCATCAAAAATATTTCAGCAACAGTAAAAAATAGCTCATTTGTAAACTCACAATTGTTCTTCTGTATCAGTATCCACACATCTACGTAATTATATAAATACATATAATATTCATGAATACATATATACATAAACACACACATAATTATACATAATTTTAGGCATTTAAAGTTCTAACAAATGTGTCTTAGCTTAAAACAACTTCAACAAAATTTTACACTATGTCAACATTATCAAATTCTTTAATACTTAAATAATAAGTTGTGACTATATTTTTTAAAGATTTCTGTATTTTTTTGAGGGGGAGGGCAGAGAGAGAGGGAGAGAGAAACCCAAGCAGACTCCATGCTGAGCATGGAGCCTGATGCGGGGCTTGATCTTATGATCCCAAAATCAAGTGCCCCAAGTTGTGACTATTCTTATAAATGAATGTTTTATAGGACAATGTTTCATAATTCATTAATACTCCTGGAAATCAATGACTAATTAATCCATTCAATTATTTATTCATCAGATAAGCAATATATACTTTCTTCAAGGCCTAAAGTTTCTTGGACAAATTTTTAATTATTTCAACTTTGAATTAGAAGTTTCAGTATGCAGGGTGCCCAGGTGGCTCGGAGGGTTAAGCCTCTGCCTTCAGCTCAGGCCATGATTCCAGGGTCTTGGGATCAAGTCCCATATTGGGGTCTCTGCTCGGCAGGAAGCCTGCTTCTCCCTCTCCCACTCCCCCTGCTTGTATTCCCTCTATCGCTGTGTCTCTCTCTGTCAAATAAATAAATAAAATCTTTTAAAAAAAAGTTTCAGTATGCAAAACAAAATAATAATAAATCTTTTTTAATAGGTTATATTTTGTACTACCTACTCTGAAAATTTGCATAATTACTACTTCTAGACACTAAAAGCTAACTAACATATCTTGTTTTTCATTATTTCTAGTCCATTACACTGCTAACTGAATGAGAATGTTGGGCTCTCATTGATATTCTTTTTTGGAGCTCTGTGGGGCTTCATCAAATGCCTATTATAGCTACTTACAAAACCTAGAGTACTAATGATATAAAATTCTGTACTCACTCTATTATCTCTAGACTAGTTAGAACCATCTGGATATTTTCAAATCTTAAAATATTTGAAATGCCTTATAGCTCAAGTGGTAGAGTATCAGGTCATCCTCAAAGGTACTCAGATGGCTTTCCCAGCAAGGATGCATCTTGTCTTACAGGAATAGAGCTCTGTACTCAAGCCCTTACCACTACTTATTTATACACAAATTTGACAAAGTGATATAGTGCTATAAATCATATAAATATAATCAGAGTTCCAAGGATTAGCACAATTCAACAAATATTTAATTTCATGGTAGACAAACAAACTCTCATCATATTGTGAATAGATTCTTCACAACCAGGTAAGATTTACCTGAATCTGTAGCTGTGATCATCAAGACAAAGTACTCCTTTGTTTCGCGATCCAAACTCTGTATTACTCGAAGTTCTCCACTAGCTGAGAGAGTAAAAGCATTGTCTTCATTACCACCAAACAGAACATACGAGAGTTTGCTATTAGAACCTTGATCATCATCTCTTGCAACTACCTATAAGAGAGAATAAGACATCCCAGGAATGTGAGTAAAACTAATACCAGGTCTACCACAAAGTAAAATGTGCCATTAAAAATAATGAGTTCGAGGCCTAAAAAGGCTCCAAAGACACTCTTTAAAATTTCAAGTAAGAAATAAAAATGGTACAGGGTAAATATGTGTTATTCATGTAAAAATATGAATAAAATCAAAGCATAGTATTTTTGGAAGGTTTCACACAAATTTTTGACAGCAATTTCATCTAGGTAGTTGGATTTGTAAAAAGGGAAGTGAGAACAATGTTTGTAATAAAGTTTTCAAGCTTTTACATAATTTTATTTTCTCACTGTGTTTAGATATTATGGTCATACTGAAACAAAATTCAAAATACACAAATATGCAAATGTGTGCAACATGAGTACACACAGAAGAACATAGTTGAAATACAACATTTCAAACTATCAGGAAATCAGTAGGTTCTTAAGTATAATTTTCATAAACTTTTTCAAAATTTTCTATATCTGCAGTTAAACACTTATGAAAAGAATTAAGAAGTGGTAGATATAGGAGTGGGAGGACTTTTAAATTAGATGTCTTATAGTGAACACAATATTTGTTTAACTGAAATATACTGACCTGAAGAATTGTTCTGGGCAGTGTCCCTAAATTCTCAGGGACATTTACAGAATATGGAGATAACTCAAACATGGGAACAAAATCATTAATATCCAGTAGAACAATGCTGACAGTGGAGGTGTCAGTTCTGGGGGTACTGCCCCGATCTGTTGCCTGAACAGTTAAAGAGTAAGTGGGAGTTTTTTCTCTATCCAAAGGCTTAGCCACAGTGATGGCACCTGTGACAGAGTCGATCCGAAATTCCTGATTGGCATTACCATCAACAATGCCATAGCGAACCTGTCCATTTGTACCTTCATCTCCATCCGTTGCATACACTTGAATTATATCTGTTCCAGTAAGTGTGTTCTCATAAATCTCCACTTTATACAAGGCCTGCACAAAAACAGGGTTGTTATCATTGATGTCAAGTACCATAACTACAAGCTCTGTAGATGAAGAGAGAGCTGGTTGACCTTTGTCTGTAGCCACCACTGTCAGAGTGTAATTAGAAACCTCTTCTCTATCCAGTTCTCCAGTGAGCCTCACTTCACCATCAATGGTCCCAATACTGAACTTGTTTCCCAAAGGGTTCAGTAGGGTGTATTCAATGTAGCTGTTTGGGCCACTGTCTGGGTCTGTTGCTTGAGCTTTGAAAACAATAGTATCAATAGGTGTGTTTTCTGGAATGTATGTCAATTTAGGGGAAAGAAATGCTGGTGGGTTATCATTTACATCCAACAAAATAATGGAGACATGGGCAGTGCTTGTGAATCTGGAGGCTGGAAGCTGTGGCAGGTCATGCACCTGAACAACCAGGTTGTAGAAGGACTGACTTTCCCGATCCAAACTCTTAAGGACTTTCAGTACACCATTCTTGTCAACTGTAAACTGACCGAGGCTATCACCTGAAGCAATGCTATAAGCCAACTGGGAGTTGATCCCTGAAATGGAAGGGAAAAAAATTAAATATTCTTGAATGTATGCTTGATTAAATATTCTTGAATGCATGATTACAGACAAGGTGCACCAAAAATTCTAACATAAAACTTTGCATATTTGATATATGATGCCTGAAACACATCTTATGGATGATTAAGCTGCAGTAAATTTTTTTGTAAGTCATACATACACATAATGCCTTGCCTGCTAACTTTTGATGTGAAAAGATGTTTACAACCAGCAAACAAATGATCTATATACTACTTGCTATTTACTACAATGTTGAAAAGTTAAATTACAAAAATAAAGAGGAGAAAAATATGCCAGGGAGTGGATATTTTCCTATACATTTCCTTATTTCTGTCACATAGTTCCTGAGGGTTCAACATTAACAGTGCCACACTCTATACTGTTAGCCAAACATTTAGAACTTCAGTAATTTATTGAGGCTGACACCAATTTTCAGAGAAGGGTAATAAAATTTTCTGATGTATGGCATTAGTCATGGATAGTTTAAGTCTACTTTTACATTTCTTGTCAGAACCAATAAATACTTTTTAATTCTTATTAAGCATCTGGCTAATGACCTTTGTGAAAATAATTCTCTCTCAAATTTTATTATATACATTTAATGTGTTTTAAAAGTATTCTTTGAAGGAAATGTTAGCAGTAAAATTATACATAAAAGGCTACGAATATAAATGCTCACACTTTTATTGAGCTATATTTAGATACTACTTTATCTATTTTTCCTAGAAATATGTGCCACTTTTTAATTGTAAAAATATATATATAATTTCTCATTTCAAAAAATGAGTGGAGAATATTCTAAAAAAAAATGGTGAGTGGATTGGCCAATCATTTTTACTAAATAATTTAAAAGTCAATAAATGGATAAGCAGTGAAAACAAAAAGAAAACTGATTTCTTATCCCAGAATAGTGTTTTCTTCACTTGTGCATAATGCTATGTACATTTTTATATCTTATCCTAAAGATGTTGGTACAGTGTTAGGATATTATAAGTGTGCTAAAAAATATATGGTACCTTTAATAATTCATTCTTAATAAAGATTTTATACTCTGAGATTTTATGCTAGGGACAATCTGTTGAGTTACATTAATTGCTTACAAATAGCCCCTGTCTTTCTGAAGTTAATTTATACTATTCAGGCATCAGGGACGCCTGGCTGGCTCAGTTAGTAGAGCATGCAAATCTTGCTTATGGATTTGTGAGTTTGAGCCCAACTCTGAGTGTAAAGATTACTTAAAAATAAAATCTTTAAAAAAATTTTTATGTAAATTATTTAGGTGTCAGAAACAATGTCCGCTCTGTGCCAAGAGTTTTCTAGACCAATCTAATCACTCTTTTTCTCTTTTTTTTCTTGCAAAATACCCTTTCTCAGGATTCTATGACTACTTGAGTTAGCTTTTACCTTTCCTTGAAACTTGTCAGATTCCTTACACAGGCAAATTTGAGTAGAGTAATGGGATTTTCTTTTTTAGCAGGTAAGTCTTGCCTGTTCTTTTTTTAAAAATGCTAGAATTACTCTTTTCTTATGATTTTATGGTCTCCATCTAATATTCTTTGTCTATATGTTGATACAGAGAAGAAATATTTATGAAAATAACTTTCAGATACTAGTTTTTTCACAAAAATTTCTAAAATAAACAAGGATTGAGTAGATCTTTGAAAGGTTGGATTTTCCCCCTCATTATGAGTTGTGACTTTTAATCTTTATAGTTTATTTAAAACTATTCACAAGTGAACAAAGCAGTGTGAAGTTCAGGATAATTAGGACTCTGAAGATCAGGAAAAATATGAATAAATAAAGCTAATGGAGGCCACAGGTCAATTTATCAGTAGGAGATAAAGAGGATTTTAAGATCTGGATTGAGCAAGGTCAATTGCCTACTTCAACCCTTGACTTAAAATTCCACAGGAATGAGGGAAGAAAAAATTCCATCATCTGGTGCAAAGGAAAGTTCCATCAATTGGTGCAATTAATGGAAATTTTATATAGATGATATATAGGGATACATATATTCCTAGAAAGAAATTTAATTTAAATTTATACTTTATATACATTTTTAAGTCAAATTACTAAGGAAATTTTCTGCATTTTTTATGGCTAAATCCATCAGCAAATATTGAAGTCCTATTCTTGGAGGCACAAATTCAGATCTAATTATTACTGAGAAAAAGTTATGAAAACATCTGGATAAAACAATACCAGCAAGAGGAGATATAAAATTTAGTTCTATGAAAGCATATAAAATCTTTCATGCCCAAGATCAAAAGTAATTAGAAAAACTGACAAAATTGCACATGGTTACAAAGTGATAGCCTAGCATTCTACATAAATCACTTGGAATGCAAGCAATTAAAGCAAGGATCTGAATACCCTCGGTCCACAGTGTTTGCTACTTCCTGAGTAAACAACTAAATTTCAGAGGCAAAAAGAGAACATGATACCAAGACTTTATAGCCTCTTTGTAAACAGCAGAGCCACCTCTTTTTTAAGGGAAAAAGTTTGGTAGGGTAGGTGGGTGGGATAAGTAATAAGTATTAAACTTTAAAAGGACTTATGGAAAAAGAAAAAAATTGATTTTATATTCAAATTCCAAATGGCAGATATAGATATTAGACACCATTAAAATGAACCACGATAACAATCATCTTTGAAAAAATAAACATAAAAATATAACAACTCTTGCACAAATACTGCCACACCATCGAAGAAACAGCTCTCATCTCAGGAACTTCATGAATCCTTACTTTTGCAATTACAGGCCACAAAAGCCACCTATATTTACTTTACTGTAAAGAAAAGGACTTTTTGTTTCTGACAAATCTAAGTGACTTTGGGCATGTGCTATACAGCTAAAAAAGAGATGTGGATAGATAGAAACTCAAAATTCTCCCTAAACATTTGTAGTATCCAAGAAAATAAAGAGGTCAGAACTTTTGTCTTTCTCTGCTCTTTGCATCAAATATTCAAATCATGAAACAGGACCTACAGTATTTTAAAATTCTGTAATCTACCCATAAGCATTGGGATTTGAGTTTAGTGGTGTTTTATAGCCCACCATGTCTTTAAACTTAAAACTTTTCATACTTCTAACCATTTATGTTCAATGTTCTGAAAGTGGTTTAGTCACATGATTCCCTCTGGCAGTTTTATTGTGTGTGTGTGGTTGTGCTGGTTTTTTTTTTTTTTTTTTTTTTTTTTTTTTTTTAATTTCAGTCTCAGGAATAATTTAGTTCCAGGAAATATAGCACATAACTATAGGTATATAGATTTGTTATGAAATGTGTGTATTTATTCACAGTCTGTAAACATTGTCTAATTATGCTACTATGAGCTAGCATTTGTCAACTTATCACACAGCTGTAACCCAGGGAATTGCTTCAGACAGCATTCATCTTTATGAAGCAGTTCCACCAAGGTCATCAAGTCATTGGGATATGAAACTCCTTTCATTTGAATGACTTGCAATTGTACCAAGCATGGACAGGTGAACTTATTCAGCATCATTACCATCGCATTATTCTCAGAACATCTATGACTCCCCGTATTTGAAGAGCGTACGAATTTATTTCTAGTATAATGTAATAATTATAAAACCAGAATATTTCCATGAAGTTCAGTTTATAGTAGTTTGCCTCACTATAATACTTTTTATACTTTGTACAGGAAAGCCTTGAGATTAATACATACACTATTTATCTTGTGAAAATAGTTAAGATATTTGACCTATTCTTATTAAAAGATTCTGTAAGCTCAGGTTTGATGTTGAACTCTGAAAGAATCTAAATATAGGGAACAGAAAGTAATAACTTGGGGCGCCTGGGTGGCTCAGTGGGTTAAAGCCTCTGCCTTCGGCTCAGGTCATGATCCAGGGGTCCTGGGATCGAGCCCCGCATCGGGCTCCCCGCTCAGCAGGGAGCCTGCTTCTCCCCTCTCTCTCTCTGCCTGCCTCTCTGCCTGCTTGTCATCTCTGTCAAATAAATAAATAAAATCTTAAAAAAAAAAAGAAGGTAATAACTTTATTTTTATATAAAATTTCTTCAGATGATAATATTCCCTCAGCAGGAACCTTTTGATCAGAGATTAAGATGAATTTGCTATTTTAAAAAATTGTCTAAATATTACTGTTTGTGAAATACTTTGAGAACTATTCAGTGTGACAAACTTGGCAACTTTAAACAAACAAGGTTACCCCTGTACAGTCTTATCATTATCCTTGAAATTCAGAATGAATAGGAACCATGTCCTATATTTTAGGTCAAGGTACAGGAAATTACACTGATAAAAGTATTCAAAACTAAAACAATGGAAAAATGTAGCTTGACACTTTTTACCCAAGACAAACACAATTAAAGGAAAAAAAAAAGCATGAAAAGTAAGTAGAAGTCAATGGCTAATGCATGTCTGTGTGTAGGTGTGTGTGGAATATTCCAGCAGATTTTCATAAAGAGTTTCTTATTTGCTATTTTTCGGTTCCTAATAATTGAAGGTATGAGGATAAATGAAGTTTGGTCCAGAGGAGCACACGATCCTACAAAACAATTGTGTCTCTCTAATACGAAATAAATAAATTACAAAGAAACATGGCAGAAATTCACTACAGAAAACTCAGGACGAGTCACAAGGACAAATAAGATATTCATATCCAGGGAGCAGATAAACTAATTAAGGTTGTAATAGAGAATCCAACTCCCAAAATAGAGATTAAGCTCAATTGTATACAAAGTCTAATTGAGCTGGGCTGGGCTGATGTACGTGAAACGGGGAGCAATGATCTTGGACCAAGACTGGTTACACACTAAATGTGCCACAAATTAAGCAACAGTAGTTGTCTTAGTATTACAAATACTTCTATTATTGATATATTCCTGTGACCAGCATTAACTACGTAAACGTAAAAAAGGAAAATTTCAACATGCACTTAATGAATTCTGAAGAAAGTATTTCCAATTCTGTGAATTGAAACATGTGTAAAATACTGTGCTTTTTGCCTCTCATATCTTTCTCAGGGACACTTGTAGACAATCCTGAAAGGAAACTAAGTATAGAGGAGAATGTTGAGATAGGATGGTATTCCAAAATTACTTTAATCATTCACCCGAGTCAGTAAGAATCAGGAAATTCTAAATTAAGGTTGATAGCCTATGTCACTAGGCATATCCTTGGGCTAGAAACCTATTTCCTCTTTAAAGTTCTGTCCCTTGTTTTCTCAAGCGATAGACATTTAACTCATCCAATACAAGGGGAAACAAGGTATTAACTTTCCAAACAGTTCAGTTAAAGACTGATAATCTGCACAATGTTATTTCTAGTGCTGTATTATCTGATATGTGTATTTACAAATACATCTCAGAAGAAAGGCCAGGAGAGTTATATTGTATTTTATTTTATTCTATTTTTTGAGAGCTATATTTTAAAAGAAAGTTTGTCAAATGTTTTTGCAATAAATAAAATCAAACACATATGAAGTCTAGATTTAAGTAAAAATCTCAACTTGATTATATAGCATAAATTAAAGAGATCTGAGACTGTCTGAATCAAAGTATGAAAGCTTGCTAGAATATTATTAGAACTTTTCAGTCAGAAATATAAAATTAATAATGCATTCTTACGTATTTTAAGATGTTTTTCCTTTTGCTTCCAAATTTTATCCTTTTTATGTTAAAATAATATATGTAAACAAATATTTTTATTAATGTGACAAAAATTAGTAAAAAGCTGTTTTATTATTCTACATTATTAATCTGTGATACTGTAAAAAAGGAAGATGAAGTTTATAGAATGATAGCACTGCATGCTGTATAACTATTACAAACATGAATTTAACTGATAAAGCACTTAATTTTAATCCTCTATAGTTAAATCATTAATCTGTCCTTCTTTGCGACAACTGAACACAGTAAATGAATACAACATAAACATGAAGACATTTTAAATAAATTTGTAAGTGCATAAAATAAAGTACCTACCATCATCTGCATCGGTAACATTAAACACAAGAACAGTAGATCCTAGAGGTAGATTCTCCATTAAAGATGTGCTATATGAGTTTAAGCTAAAAATAGGTGGGTTGTCATTTACATCTAGTACATTAAAATAAACCCTAATGGTAGTAAATTGTCCCCCACCATCTTCAGCTCGAACAGTGAGGATATAATATTGCTGTGCTTCATAATCTAATACTCGAGTCAAATTAAAGACTCCAGTAACTGGATTCAGGAAAAATATGCCATCTTCATCATCTTCATTCACAATATATGTAATTTCTCCATTCACACCAGAGTCATCATCTGTGGCTAAAATAGCTGCTACCAAAGAACCTATCAAAAGATAAATTAATAGTCTAAAATTAATGGGATAAAGGTATCACTAAGAGAATACATACAGACACCAACAAATTTTATTTGTACAGTAAAATATTTTAACTAGATAATCACTATGAAAATATAGTGAACACAACATTCTACAGATTTCTATATTAACATTGATACCAACCTTCCCAAATATTAACAAAACATACAGCATATTAAATACTCAGTAAGTTTTATGTTGCAGTGGAAATGTTCTGGAGAAATAATACTTCTGACACTATTTTTCTGCCTGGCACTGCCAATTCTTGAACATATTGGTGATTACAGTGAACATATATTGGGGTCCTTTGCTAGCATCAGGAACTAGGGGTCCCCAGCAATAATGCAGACTTATGCTCAGGGAATATTAGCTCACGTGGTCATTGTTATAATTAAGGCAGAAATAAATATGGTGATAATTTCATGAACGACCGGCATAACTCATGTTAAGGAGTGAAGGGAAAACTGCAGTGAGAAGTAGTTTATAAATATTTAATTTCTTTGTCAAATGAGTTTCCGTAACATATGTCTTATTACACAGAATCATTCCAAATGTAATTCGGAATAAAATTTCAATTTTAGATAAGAATTTCCAATAATGGAAATGAAGCACACACACCAGAAATATGGTATTCGGTACTCAAACTCAACAATCACAACATAGTATGTTCAAAGAGGCAAGCTGACAATTCAGGATTGAGATTCTACTAACACTTACTGAGTTCATGCTAATTCCTAAGCCCCATGTTAGCTACAGTATATATGATAAATTAACCTTCACCTTAATTCTAACAGGAAGTATTTGCTTCCACTTTACAGAAGGTAAAATTGAAACTAAGAGTAATGCATTAATTTTCTGCAGGCCACACAGATTCTAAGTGTTAGAGCTAGTATTCACAGATTTTCATGTGCTTTTCTTTCTGCTTTGTCTACATAGCACTATAATCATATTAGACATTTTTTAATATCCATTTACTTTTAACTTTTGTAAACAATTAAAATATGTTAAAAATAGAGATGGAGTCATGTCTTGCAAATGCATTTCTGAAGTACATTGATTCAGAATGGATGCAGAGGTAGCAAAGTACAACATTTTATATGACCAGTTTTTCAGAAGTCAGCATTTAGAAATGATATTAATACATAAAATGTTTAAATGGGCTGTAAAATATCACAGAGTATAAAGTGGAAAACAGTATCAAAACTCTTGTTGCCAGAAAAATTAACAATTCATCCCAAATACTTTCAGAAACAGAAATATTTGTAATTGGTAATCAGATGAATTGCTAACTTCATTTGCTATCAGAAGTCTAGCAATTCATTTGGGAACTGTATCTAAGAAGGTTAATTAGTAGACTAAAATACCTAGCACATATATTTTTATACTTAGTAGCATATGTTCTATGCAAAACTAGTCGCTAATTAAGAGCAGCCAATACATAGTCCGTAATTGTAGTCAAAAGTGATCTTTGTGAAATATACCTAAGGGTGCGCCCACTTACCTGGGGTTGTGTCTTCAGGGATATCAAAAGAGTACACAGGTCTGGAGAACTTGGGTGTGTGGTCATTCACATCACTGATGGTGATATTAATTCTCATATCAGAGGACTGAAGACCATCATCTGCCCGAACCAGCAAAGAATATTTGGAACGGCGTTCCCTGTCCAACCGCTTGGTCGCTATCAGATCTCCAGATTCAGGGTCAATGCGGAAACTGTCATCAGCTCCACTAATGATAGTGTAGGTGACCAGAGCATTTGCACCCTGAGAAAAAGACCCATATCTGAATTGTTAGAAGTAGAACACTTAAGGGCACCATTCCTTATGCTGAGTATGTATTTGACAAAGTGAGCCTTTTGGCTTTACTTTATAAGATATTAAAAGATTTCAAAAGAGAGCAGACCAAAGCAGTTTATCACAGAATCTTTCACCACTCATCCATTAAATAAGACAGAAAAATCTCAGCTGTCAGTATTAACTATATCTATTTTTTAACTCATAAAATGTACATGTAGAAAGGAGTCAAGTTGTCACTAAAGAAAATACAAATGACACTACTACTATTAACCGCATAACCAGATTTGCTGAAGGGGTGGCTCTGTGCCAGGCACTGTGACAGCACTATGTATGCATCCTCTCACTTTAATTCACAACTTCATGAGGTGCCATTTCACAAACGAAGACAATGGGTTCCGAGATGCTAGTTAACTTACACACGGTCACACGGCAAGTGTTAGAGTGGATTGCAAACCCAAGTCTGCCTGACTCAGCTCGTGGTCCTTCTGATTCAGCATGAGAAAGTAATTAAATGAGGCCTGTGCTAAATGGAGAAGCTTGCGTTGTTTTGAGTTGATTTCTTTAGGGAAGTAATACAGGAGAGTATATATGGAGCTGAATTGGGGTTTGTAGATTTTTTTTTTTTTTAAGGGAAGACTAAGGAAACATTTCAGTTTAAGCAAAAAAGCGGAGGGAAGGAGAATGTCTGGCTTACTCACTGTTAAACAGAGTGGGGAGTTTAAATGAAGAATAGAAGAAGGTCAAACTAATATGTTAGGTTACAGGTATATTTTTGAGAATCTCAACTGCAACACAAACTGCCTTGAATTTTATGGCCAAGAAAATACCAATCATTTCTTAATTGGAAGTAATTTCTCAAGGGTCTTGATAATGTAGGAAGAACTAGAGTGGGGATAGGCCAGAGAAGGGAGAGAGTGAGCAGAGTTTGGCCCCAAGAGGCTGGGGCTTCAGTTCCTCAAGGTCAAACTTTCTACAATCTATATTCTTTGCAGGTTCCAAGTCCATGTTCTGTAAAATGAAAGCAGGAGTGATTTCTTATGCTCTTTTAGCTCTTTGAGCTGTGGTCCTCAAAACTTTGAAATCTAAATTAGAAAGTTAGCAGAGGACACAGAAAGTTTGAGAAAAACAGAACATTCTTTTTTACTAAGTGCCCAACACTATCTAAGCACATCACTTCATGGGCACTAATTGAGGTTAAAGGGAAGGTTTCAAGAAAGAGTAGATCTTAGCAAAGTCAAAAAAAAAAAAAAGTAAGAAAGAAAGAAAAATAAATTTAGAAGAATTAAAAGTAAAGAACCCATCTGGATTTGATGATAGAAAATTCTAACCTCAAAGCATTTTAAAATATGTTTTATATATTTTTTGTTTTAAAATACATTTGCTAATGTGGTATTTTAAAATATATTATATATTAAATATATTTAAACTTGACAGTCCAGTGCTGAAATTACAAGCAGTTTGATTTATATATTTTTTAATTATGTATATTATAATTAAAATACTGAGTTAAATATTATACACTGCACTGGTTGAAATCTGACACTTTTGGGGTTGAATCTCTGCTCTACCACTTGTTAATTGTGTGTCCTTGGGCCTTATACTTAACCTCTATGAGCTGATGTTTCTTTATTGGGGCAATCCGGACAATAACATTATCTGCCACATAGAGCTGTTGTGAAGATTAAATGAGTTCATACACATAAAAAACCCAGAATGATCCTTCAGAAAGCATATGACAATGTTAGCTGCTATTTTTATTCTTGTTTTTGTGTGATGGGTTAAGTGCATTTGATAATAGATGCCTGTAAATGAATACTTTAAAACAGAATACAACTGAGTTGGTATATATCCCAGGAAAAACACGTTTTCTGATTTCTTATTGTATGTAATTGTTGCATTTTGGCACTGGGGTATAATAGTGTTGGAATAATAGGGTTAGTGTTGGAATTGTTGACTTACAAAAATTATTTTTTGATTTAATTATACTTACATAAAGTAAGTATGCTTTTAGGACTAGAAATTTATTTATCAAAATATCCAGGCTAAGATCTCTCAAGAAAGATATTGGGAAAGAACATAAATTTAGGATGTGTAGGACCATAAGACTAGCATGCCAGGAGATTATGGCACCCACGGTTTCCATACTTTTCCTTCATAGATTAGGCATGCTTTATCCTTCATGGTCAAACACATAAGGGTATGATTGCTAACAGACAAAGACAAAAGCACTCTTTCAAAATGTATGTTTAGTGGCATTTGCTATATTTTTGTACTGCATTCTCTGAGCCAATCTTACAATTTAGTAAAGTGAATGCCTCAAAGCACCTTTTAATTTAGTAAGGAATAGCTGAGTTTAACAAAATACCACATGTACCTTGTATATTCAGGTGTACATGGAGTAGCTAACATATTTATTGTAATGGTATGGTTTAACAAAAACATTCAATAAGAATTTTAGACTCCTAATCTGACCACATTCTGTACTATTTATTCTGTTTCACTAAGCGTTCCATTATTCTAGTAAAGCAGTCCAGGTATGAAAACAGCTACATTCAATTTTGACCTATTAAAATGGCAAGTATTTGGAAATTAGGGGAAGGCAAAGAAACAAAAACAAATTTAAAACTATTATACAAATAGTTTGAAATTTAGAGATTTAGAGATGTCCTGTCTACAAAATAACTGTCATAATTAATGCTCCTAAAGTTATGATAATTCTTCTGAACAGAAGCAAAGGCATCAAATTATGTTGATAAAACAATCTTTTTATATTCAAAATCAGCTGATGCAGTGAATTAATAGTTTTAATGAATGTCTGAAAATGTCTGGCCAAGAGTAATGATTTAATTAGGTCTTTTGAAAAGTCTATTTATTTAATATCCAAAATATGCAGTATCAGCAATACCGCAAGAAACAAATATCATATTTCAGCTGCAGTGTGGTGGAAATAATGCTGGTTAAAAATATTCTACTCTCCTGAGGAACCACAGAGACAAAAGCACGTGGAAGGAATTCTAAAAGTAAATAGCTATAAATTGCAAATGCATTTTATAACCTTAAGTAGTATTTTCAAAAACAAGTATGGTACCATGAAACAAAGCTTGAGTATCCTGGCCCATTACAAGCATAATAATTCTGTTTATAAAAGGAAACAAGAGACTGACAAAGTCATGTGCTTCTGAAAGATGTGTCCCTTGATCCAGCATATGTTTCAAATGATATTTAAGTTCAACATGTACATATTGCTTCCTAAAACTGATTCCTTTACCAAGGCATTATTCTCCAGTGCCTTACTACAATTTCTCTAACATACTAATATTTTTATGTTTGATTTAGTAATTGAGAAAAAGAGTATAAATAATAAAGAATGTATTGATACATAATTTACTAATAACCACAATTTATTAGTGTTTTAAATAATATTAATTTTTTAAAACCAGTCCACTGGATAGTTGTGGAAAAATTTAATCCTGACTACAAAGTAAAAGAAAACACTTGCATTCAATATTGAGTCTTATTCAAATTAGATGAAGAAAGAAAACAGCCATGACTTACTAAGAGAGAAAACATTTCAAATTCATACATATATGTATGTACAAATATATATATGTATGTACAAATATATATATATATATTTGTTGTTTTTCTAAATTCAAATAAGAGGGGCACTTCGATGGCTCAGTCCATTAAGCATCTGCCTCTTGACTTCAGTTCAGGTAATGATCTCAGGGTCCTGAGATCAAGCCCCACATTGGCTCTGGCCTGGGTATGCAGCCGGCTTGAGATTTCTCTCCTTCTCCTTCTTACCCTCCCCCATTTCTCTTTCTTAAAAAAAAAAAAAAAAAAATCAACTAAAAGGTAAAAAGCTGAAGACAGAGTAGAAAATAAGATGAAGTTTTATCTAAAAGCATTAATACTGGGTGCCTGGGTGGCTCAGTGGGTTAAGCCGCTGCCTTCAGCTCAGGTAATGATCTCAGGGTCCTGGGATCGAGTCCCGCATTGGGCTCTCTGCTCAGCAGGGAGCCTGCTTCCCTCTCTCTCTCTCTCTCTCTGCCTGCCTCTCTGTCTACTTGTGATCTCTCTCTGTCAAATAAATAAAAATAAAATCTTTAAATAAATAAATAAATAAAAATAAATAAATAAATAAAAGCATTAATACTAATTCATCGTAAGCTACCCAAAAAGGAAACAGCTAATGATTCTGAATGCCATAGAAGGCTGAGGTATCCATTCCATTGGGCATAGGGCCAAAGAAATGTTGATTCCTCACATTATGAGTTGAAATAGTGATCATTTAAAAACTACTAAAATTTTTTTTTTAAGATTTTTTATTTATTTATTTGTCAGAGAGAGAGAGAGAGAGCGAGCACAGGCAGACAGAGTGGCAGGCAGAGGCAGAGGGAGAAGCAGGCTCCCCACAGAACAAGGAGCCTGATGTGGGACTCTATCCCAGCACGCCGGGATCATGACCTGAGCCGAAGGCAGCGGCTCAACCAACTGAGCCACCCAGGCGTCCCAAACTACTAAAATTTTTAAGAGAAAGTGTATTCAAGAAGGACAGCAACCTCATGAGCTTAATTTAAAAAAAAAATTCAAAAGCAATTTTACAAAAATGTCCTCCTTTCAGTGATTTTTATGCCTTCAGGCAGTCACACTTTGTACAAATTGTCACCATCCCTACCTCCACCTGAATTTCAGACAACCCTTCCTCCATTTCCCTGGTCTGTTTCTTCCGCACAACCTTACACTTTCCTTCCCTTTTAACTCCACACCTTGTCTCATGCCAAATGCACTTCTTGAATATCCTAGATATCACCATCTTACATTTCAGTAGTTTTTTATATTAGGAAGTCTAAGTGATAACACCTGTATGGTTACTTAGACTTACTTTAAAACTTATAAAATAAAGCTCAATAAAAATAAAACAAAGTGCACTAAAACAATGTTGATATAAATACTTAGACACATAAGGATCTTTCCAGCCTTCCTCAGATCTCATTGTAAAGATAAATATATCTCACAAGATAAACTTGAAGGCAATGCAATTATGTGCACACATACTAACACACACAAAAATGTAGATAGAGAAACTTGAGAAAAATTGGCATCTCTTTGAAATAATCAGTTCTTAAAAGAAGAGTATATCCCATCAGGATATATATTTAGTATAATTAACATGATTATTGCTTCACTCTGAATAAACCACTTAAAAAGGAGGTTTATTTGTCCTATTCCTATAGCAAGTATAACCAATGAGTCACTACAGTTAAAATTCTTTAATGTGAATTGTCTTATATCAATTGAATAGGTGCTTTTTTCCCCTTTCTTTTTTTACTGTTTTTCCTTTTTAATTTTTTTTCTCTTTTCACTTTTTGTTTCATTTTGTTTTGTTTTGTTTTTTCCTTTTTGGTTTTTATTTAAATTCCAGTTAGTTAACATACAGTGTAATATTAGTTTCAGGTGTAAAATTTAGTGATTCAGCACTTCTATACAATGCCCAGTGCTCATCACAAGTGTGCTCCTTAATCCCCATCACCCTATTTTACTTATTTAACATACTTATTAACATAGCATACATACTTATTTTATTATACCTTAATATTATACATACTTAACATAACATACTTATTAACATAACATAAAATAAATACTTATTTTATTTATTTAACATCCCACTTACTCCCTCCTCTCTGGTAACCCTCAGTTTGTTCTCTAAAGATAAGGGTTGTTTTTTGGTTTTCCTTTCTCTATTTCCTTTATGACCATTTGTTTTGTTTCTTCCATTCCACATATGAGTGAAATCAAAGTATTTGTCTTTCTCTGATTGACTTATTTTGCTTAGCATAATATTCTCTAGCTCTATTCATGTCATTACAAATGGGAAGACTTCATTTTTTATGGCTGAGTAATATTCTATTTTATATATATGTGTATATATAAAATAGAGTAATAATATTCTATTATACACATAATATCTATTATACTACATAATATAGTAATATTCTATTATATGTATGTACAGAAATATATATATATCCATATATATCCATATATATACACACACACACACATATATATATAATTACATAGAATATGCCACAACTGTTTTATGCATTCATCATATATATATATATGATGCATGGATATATATGAAATATATATATATTTCATATATATGTATATAGGTATAATACATAATATAAATATAATATATTTATAATATTGTATATTATATTATATTATATTATATTATATATATAAATATAGTGTGTAATATAAATATAATATATTCTACATATATACATATATACAATTTCATATATTCATGCATCATATATATATGAATATATATATATTTTTTTCATCAGTCAATGGATATTCATCAGTCAATGGATATTTGAGCTCTTTCCATAGTTTGGCTATTGTTGATAATGTTGCTATAAACATTGGGATGCATGTGTCCCTTCAGAATAGTATTTTTGTATTCTTTTGGTAAATATCTAGTAGAGCATTCTCAATTGTTAAAAAGGAGATTGGCCCAAAATGGAGTCCCTTGTGCTAAGCCCCATGTCAACAAAACAAGATTTAAAACCTAATTTAATTACAGCTTGAACTCTGAGGAATGTAACTTTTAACCAGTCAACATAGAATTACTTGGTCAATATTAGTGAGATAATCTACTCAATAGACCTTTCTTTTCCCCTTAGGAAGGTGACCTTACCTAAAAAATACATTTTGCTAATAATTTCACTTTTCTACCCACTTTTAGCTTTAAAAACCTTTCTTTTCTACAGACTGGCAGAGCTCCTTTCTGTTGTTAGATGGGATTCTACTTGATTCATGAATTGTTGAATAAAGCCAATTTGTTAATTTACTCAGTTGAATTTGTGTTGTATAACAGACTTGGTGGCAGTGGCAAGACTGAAAAAAGACTTCTAATAGCTTCAGGGACAACAAACACTAGTGTAGGACCCTAGGAACTCCTCTGAGTTCAGTCTTTCTAGCTATTTCTGAGGATGGTGGGTAAGTTACTCTTGGTTTTGAGCATGGCTCTCTTTGTGTTGAGCTCCCAACCTAATTGCTTTTTCACTGTTAAGACTTACGGAGTCAGCTTGAGCTAGGCAGAGGCTTCCATCCAGAACCTCAGTCCCTAGCTCTTGGTTTAGTCTTCAATCCCCCAGTAGACTAGAATCCCTTACCCCACTTAAAATCTGCAGTGCCCATTTACTGGAGTTATGGTGGTGCACACAGCCTTCTCTTGGCCAGTCTGCAATAAGATCTTCTGGTTGCTGCCGGCATGTTAAGAGGCACATGTTTGTCTTGTTTTACGTAGATAAATACTATTGCTAACAGAAATCTCAGGGGCCAAAAAGCTGCACAAATTGGTGGGCACCTGTCAAACACTTAAAAGCTGCTGTGATGCTTACCACCTAAATCAAAGACTCTTGTAATAGAATAAATTGGTCATGGTATGAGTGAAACTAACAGTAGGTCATCTGCCAATCTCAAGCAAATTTCCATGCAGTGAAGTAGCCTGTGATACACTGTCCAATCACCAACCCAGATGCATATCCCTTCTACGTATTAGTTTGGTTCTAAAAGACCCAAAGCCTTAGCTGAAAAAAGTAATTTTAATAAAATAGGTTGCTTAAAATCTAGAGAATTTCTGCTGTCTTCCTACATACCTGGTTTTTATATGCCTAAGAATTGTAGTCCTGGAAGAAATAAATATTTACAAAAATAGAAAATCTTCCTAAGCTTGTTTTGTGTCCTGAGAACTTGGTTTGGTAACTGTCAGCTTGGGGACCCAAAATATGGCTAAGCATAAGTGAGTCACATTCAATTAGCAGCCTAGATATGGCTGGACAGAAAAGTGGGTTAAGCCTCATTTGTGGCTAGGGTTCTCCCAAACTGCTGCTAGCCTTCAAAATAATTATAACCTAGAATTACAGTGGTCATTATGAGGAATGTTCCAGTAAGGTAAGATCATGTAAGAAGTGCATTTAAAAGCAAGGACTCTCAAATCAAAGAAACAGAATGGAATACCTATTTTAACTGGCATACAAAAACTTCTGAAAGTCTTCAAATTCCAAAATACCTTCAATAAAAGATGTGTTCAAAAAGCTAATGAAAAATTCAAGTTTAAAAGGCACTTAAAAACTAACAAGCAAACAAAAACATATGGCTGATGTAAGTCTTACTGCTTCCTTCTATCCTCTATTTGAGTACTCATTCTAGTAATCCTCTGTCTGAATTCCCTTTATATGACTGTAAGCAAAAAGTCTGCCAAGTTAATGGCCTTATAGACACTACACATCAACTCTTGAAGAAGGGCTCGTTGCTGTTGGGGATCTCCCAAAGTTGATGGGACTCTAAGGGATTCTCTGGTAAACTGCTGATATTCTCTTAAACAACCAAGGGAAAACTAAAGTTAAAAATAATGAAAAACCTAGCCAAATTCTGGTAAATACCAGAGGTACAGATGGGATCCTGAAAAAACTGGTGGAAGCCAACTAAGAGTGAGAATTCTTGCCAGAGTCAGCTCTCCTAGATCTCTGCCTGTAGTGCCAGTAGAAGGAGGTAAACAAAATATCTTATGCATCCTCTTTGGGGACACCTCTTCAGTCCAAGGGGTTATTCAATACTGCCAGAAATATATACTATTTGTCCCAGCTAAAACTACAAAGTAGCTCTGTGGTCAGAAATTGGCTAAATTGCAGAGCCTAAAGTTTTTTGTTTTGTTTTGTTTTGTTTTAAAGCTGTCTCCCCTAAGCTAAAATAAAACTATGACTCCAGAAGGAAAGAAAAACCTTCTAAAGCCCTTGTAAAAGGATTTATGGGTGAATCAACCTATGATGTCATTTAAGTTGCAACCCAATTCTTTGAGGAATTGAGAGCAACTGTCTTTATCTTACAAATCTTTACAAAACTAAAACTCCAGCTCTAGAGCAGTTGAAAGTTCATTTACTCTTTTTTACCAATCCCAAAGCATCTCCTATTTATCTTAAAAGCTTATAACTTGTATTCTTCACTGTGCCTTTGAGATGTAAATGTTAATGTATGAACTTTGGGAAGGTAATCCTTATGAGAAAAAAAAAAAAGGAGGGGAAGGTCATTTAGAATTTGCACTAATGGGAAATCTTGAGTATACAGAAGGTATAATGTCTCTCTTCTTTTTAAGATTTCTTCCTTTCTTGGGGCGCCTGGGTGGCTCAGTGGGTTAAGCCGCTGCCTTCGGCTCAGGTCATGATCTCAGGGTCCTGGGATCGAGTCCCACATCGGGCTCTCTGCTCAGCAGGGAGCCTGCTTCCCTCTCTCTCTCTGCCTGCCTCTCTGTCTGCTTGTGATCTCTGTCTGTCAGATAAATAAATAAAATCTTTAAAAAAAAAAAAAAAAGATTTCTTCCTTTCTTTTAGAGAGAGAGGCAGAGGAGAAAGTCAGGGAGAGTAAGAGGGAAAGAATCTCAAGCAGACTCTATATGGAACATGAGGCCTGACACAGGGCTCAATCTTACAACCCTGAAATCATGACCTGAACTGAAACCAAGAGTTGGTTTCTAAACCGACTGAGCCACCCAGGTGTCTCAATGTCTCTCTTTCTAAATATTTATGTAAGCATGTATGTGTGTGTGTGTGTATGTCTGTGTCTGTGTGTATGTGTATATACATATATACACATATTTATGTAAGTGCATTTATATATGTATATATATTTATGTTATATACATGTTATATATGTTTATATATTATATATGTTATGTACAATATATTTAATATATACAATGTATGTTATATAAAATATATTGTATATAGTATATATTATATTTAATAATATATATTAAAATTAATTTTAATAATACCATCTGGCCATAGAAACTTCTACCACCTTTACCTCGAGATGGTATTACTAAAATTAATTTGTGGAAGAGCAATATTTAATTGGCTTAAATAAATATGAACTTATATAAATTTAATATTCATAAAAATTCTCAAAAATATAATGCAAACTAACCCAAATGCTTTTTGGGTTCATGTAATCTGGGAAAATATTCAATATTAAAGCTAATTCAACTTTTTTGTCCTAATTAAAATATACATGTCCTTAGAGTTTTCAGCATTGAATATAATGTAGTCATACAATTTTTATTTAACCTGGATTTATTAATCAAATAAAGTTTATGTTATCCCTGTTATAAAATTTGTCAGCAATAAAAATAACTTGTCATTTTGAAATTTTCATAAGTAATCCAAATATAATTATTAACAATAATAAATAAGTATGAGTAGTATATGAAGTTTTAGGTAAACTTTTTAGTTTCCCCAAATCTTTTTGGTGAACTAAAGCCTTAAAGTTTTGCTAGGTTATGTTAAGTGATGAGTCAAGTTATAGCCATTGAATATCCAGATCACTTCCAAATAAAATGAAATATTGAAACATGTTATTGAACATAAGCTTATGTACTTTTAGCTTCCTTTTACAGAGAAACTAAAGATAGTCCATTCGTAAACATGTTTAATGCCATGTTGAGAAAGTTTATATGAGAAAGTACATGTTCTAGAAATTATAAAAAAGAATTTATAGGTCTGCCAATCCACAGAATGCTAACATAAAAGACAGTTTATAATTGCTTACTTCTTAGCTTTTGTTAGAAATCAAAGGCTTCTAAGGGTGAAAAATTCTAATATGTGTAGCTAAAAGCAGTAAGGATACTGAGGAAAAGGAATTTTATGTGTGATCAACCCTGGCTAAGATCAGAATGAATTTAATTAAACAAATGAGTCCTATTATCAAAGTAAGCTGGTGCAAAATCCGAATTTTGTTTTCTATCTGTTAAAAGGACAAAATGTTCTTGGTCCATTGGTCTGCTCTCAATGGAGATTATAAAAGGATTTCTTTACCTTTCAAAGTAATATACCTAAAAAACAAGAATTCTGTTTCATCAAAATAATTTCCTGTGTTGTTTTTTTTTTTAAAGATTTTATTTATTTATTTGACAGAGAGAAATCACAAGTAAGCAGAGAGGCAGGCAGAGAGAGAGGAGGAAGCAGGCTCCCTGCTGAGCAGAAAGCCCGATGTGGGGCTCGAACCCAGGACCTGGGATCATGACCTGAGCCGAAGGCAGCGGCTTAACCCACTGAGCCACCCAGGCGCCCCTCCTGTGTTGTTTTGTAGAAAGAATTATGTTTGTACCTTTTTAGATACTAGATCCTAAATCTGTTAATTGTCTTTCATGTTTTGTTACATACCTGTACATTGGACTAGATCCTGAATTCTAGCTTTATCTAATATCTGACCACAACTCACCAAAGTAACATTTCCAATTTTCTCTCATCACTCTGATTTGGAATTGCTAAGAACAAAGATGTCCCTTCAATCTCCTTGGAAAAGACTGTACCACGTCCTTCTCACTACTCAGATGGCAGCCAAACTGCAGGGACTTGTGGAATAACATCTCACAGTTAGAGAAAACTCCACTTGAGATCTGTTCTTGTACAAATGCTGGAAACCTCCAAGTCCAACTGACTAGAAAGAGAAGTAGCAGACATCAAGGCAGATACTTTCCTCCTAAGGTGCCAGATCAAGACTTCACACTCTAACTAAACATAAAACATAAAACATAAAACCCTCTCTTCTTCTCTTTATTCCCTTTACTCTGGCATTTGCCTGGAAAGATAATGCCATCATCAGTATCTCCCACACCATTGTTAAGGGAGGGAAATTTAAAAAAATAAATCCTCTGATGTGTGTTGGGCTTAGCTTAAGGTGAAAAGAGATGCTGGTTCAGGGAAAGTTATCCTTCTTTCCATAATTACATAACATTAATTAATTCCTTCATCTAGCAAGAAGGAAAAAAAAACAGGCAATGGGCTTTTTTTTTTTCACAGAAAAATCATAAACTGCAAATAATATAAATCGTTAGCCATTGAGAACACTGTGATTAAATAGCTAAATTTGAAATAGAAATATAGAAGATAGTAATCTAAATTGTGCCCCAAATTTCACATTCACCATTAGTAAGAAATTTCTGTTTCCTTTTTAAAAAATATTTATTTGAGGCAGGGTGGGGGCAGGGAGAAGTAGAAGGGAAGGGAGAGAGAATCTCAAGCAGACTCGGCACTGACCACGGAGCCCAATGTGGGGCTTTATCTCAGGACCCTGAGATCATGACCTGAGCCCAAACTGAGTGAGATGCTTAACTGACTGAGCCACCCAGGCACCCTAAGAAATTTCTGGTTTTTAACAGATTTGAAAAAATTATTAGCTTGCCTAGATAATTTCCTTAAAATATATAAGGCTATTATTAAATCATTTATTTTGTTTTACAGATATATGCAAATTAAGTGAAAAACTATAGGATAGACTTTAAAATACTTTAATTTTAAATAACCTATTTTTTTCAAATGCAAATTAAAACATCAATCTTTAGCTGCTATGAGAGCAAATTGGAATGATAAAGACATAAATACATGGTTATATCTGTAGATTTTTTTTTATTATTTGAGAAAATAATTTGACTAAGAAGTCTAAATGCAACCAGCAATTAACTGAATAAATTGCTGATCAAAGCAAAATTACCTCTCGATAGTCTCTATCTTAGCCCTCTTATATCACATTTCAACAATTAACATTCTTTGGAAAAGAGCATACAATGCTTAACCTTGATTATTGGATACCAAAAGTGGTCAACATATAGTAGAAATTCGATAGATCCCTGGAATATTAGGTTTCAAGACAAATTCAGGCTCTGAGTTACCTCATCAGCATCCATCGCTGTCAGTTGCATAATCTTAGAGCCATCTCCAATGTTCTCCTCCACAGTAAGATCCAGCATGTCTGTTGGAAATACTGGCGGGTTGTCATTGATATCCTGAAGTGTTATTTCAACCTACCAGGAGAGAAAGAAACAACAGAGGAATGTCCCACATGCCTGCAAGGTACCAGTTAAGACGTATACCAGGACCCCACTGGCCAGCTAAGCCTTCCAAAAGGAATCAGAACCTTTATATAACACCCAAATAACAGAAAATATCCTAAAGGAAGCTGTGAAATCTTCACAAAAACTATAAAATCCAAGTAAAAATCATTTGACTTATTGATAGTAACTGACTTTACAGGGGCGCCTTGGAGTTTATACAAGAAAAGGCCCACTGATCAACTGTTAATTTAATCCCCAGATTTGTGCAACACGGAAGAACTGCCCAGACTTAGGACCACCTGCCATTCAACCGTTAAATGTCACCAGACACACAAATGAGGGGGTGTAGAATTTCTTCCTGAAATGTTTACATATTAGCAATGTCTGGGAGAAATAAAGACGTCCACATTTAGTTTTAAGAGACTCACCATTTTCCCCTTTAAAAAGTGAACTCCCAACTCATGGGGAAAAATACGTGCATCTTCTTTTCTTTTTAGTTCCCCTCCTATCAGCACTTCTAAATGTGACTACAGCTAATCATTCCTTTCAAATGTACTGTTTATATAGACTGCAAATATTAACAGTATTGTTTGAAAGATCCCAGTCAGCGTTATTTGTTTGCTTCTCTGCCTCAGAAAAATTGTTTAGAAGTAAGGGTTTGTGAAGTCTAGATACGAACTTCAAACCATGTGTTTTCTCTTTTGAGCTAGGTGCTAAAAGCTATATATCTGATCAGAAAAGGGAAGACAGCTGCTAATAAAACTGCAAGTTTCCCCAGTTGGGTCACAAAATTAAGTCATGGAGAAAAACTATCCAGCCATTTAGCTAGGATATAACTAAGACATTTTTCTCATGGGATGAAATGTCATATTTTATAGTTAAACTGTAAAAACTCCATCAGATCTCAGAGCAATGCAGATGAATATGAGAAAAGAGAAGAGAGTAAAAGAATTCTGGTTTCTTCTTTTCCGGGAGGAGGTGGAGTTGGGGTTGAGGAGGAAGCAAGAGGTAGGACTGTCACTATTCTCTGACAGGGAATGAATGGGAACAATAACATAGCTAGACTAATAAATGGATGAGCAAATGATAAAAAGAAAAACCCAGAAAACAATATATAAAATTAAGTACTAAAGAATTATGATACCTCTAATTCCACCTCTTAATAGTAGGGAAGTGTTTGATAAAAAGTTAATCTTGGTTTTGAAGGTGTGAACACAGACCTAGGAGTTCCTTAGAGCTAGGGAGAGACTTTGAGGAAAAGGATTTTATAAATCAGAATTCCAGGTCCTACAACCCAAAGTCAAAATTATAATTTCATCTCTGGAACATACTGAGTACATATGAAGTTTTCATGTAGGAAGAGCTTTGATATATATAGATATATAGATATATTTTTTTCAAAAGCTTGAAAAATATGGATTTAAGAATCAATGACCCAATGGTCATCCAAAAATATAACCATTAATGTCTTTAGAAATTAATAATTATCTTCATATTGTAGATGCCTAAATTTTCATATATGTGTACACAATCCTTCAAACGCAGTAGAAAAATAAATGAATAAGAGATAATGGATGGAAATACCTCATTATTCAACTCTGACATTTTAACTTAATAGATTTTTTTCTCAATTCTAAATTGTCTTTCATCTGTAGTTTTATGATTTGGTCTAATTGGAAACCAAAACGCCAACCTTGTTTATGCTCATGTGTGTGTGTGAAAGAGAGAGAAAGATATTTTATAAGTGTATTTGTGAGAGAATATGCATATGAATGTGTGTGTTTATCAAAGTGGATGTGAGTGTGTGGAGTGTGTGTGCATGTGTATGTGCTTAAGAAAGAACACTAGTTGAGGAAAAGGGAAATCCATATTGGCACCAACTAAATATGACATCAAAGATGCATCGGGAAACAGTACCATGCACTAGAAACATGCTGGGGATTCCAGAAAGTTACCTCATTAAAAATGGTGAGTGCATGAATTGAACAAGCCCCTTCTGTATTTTAATAATTATAACAAAGTAACTAATATGCTAAATGCTAGACATAGTTTTAAGTTATATGTGTGTGTACATACATACATATACATACACATACACACACTTTAAAAGTTCTCTAAAGAGCCCTATGAGGAAAATATCGTTATGTTCCCAGTAGAGAAACTAGTTAACAAAAGTAAAGAGGTTAAGTAATTGCCCAACGACACAGAGCTCAAAAGTAATTTTCTCTAATGCCATGCAAACTTGTCTCTCTCATGTCTAAGTGTGTATGTTCAATAAACACAACGAATCATATTTGAAAAATATGTCACAACCAAATGCACATATTATTTCTGCCTGGAAATCTGAATCACTTACATATGAACTAACTAGCCATATAATCATGGGTCAGTCAATAAATCTCTCTCTGTCAGAATTTTTTTTTAAGATTTTATTTATTTATTTGAGAGAGAGAGAATGAGAGAGAGAAAGAGAGAGAGAGCATGAGTGGAGAAAGGTCAGCAGGAGAAGCAGACTCACTGTTGAGCAGGGAGCCCTATGTGGGACTCGATCCTGGGACTCCCAGGATCATGACCTGAGCTGAAGGCAATCGCTCAACCAACTGAGCCACCCAGGTGCCCCTCTCTGTCAGAATTTAAGAAAAAATAGAAATAATAGAAAAGAAGACTGTTCTATTGATCCTTAGATACAGCTCTAGAAGTCTTTGATCATGTATGCTCTATGAGATTTTGGCTAATTTCATTATTTTAGGTATAGAAATAGTTTTCCTATTTTATTTAAAGATTTTATTTATTTTTTTAAGAGAATGAGAAAGAGCATGAGCTGGAGGACAGGCAGATGGAGACAGAGGGACAGACTCCCCGCTGAGCAGGGAGCTGGACCTCGGGGCTTAATCCCAGGACCCTGGGATCATGACACTAACTTAACCAAATGAGCCAGGTGCCCCTGAGTTTCTTATTTTATTAGAAAGAATAAATTTAGTTTAATATTAATCAGTCCAAAACTAAACATTTCTGAATGTATCTATAGTCAACCAATTATAAAAATAGATTTAGAACATTTCATCTTTGCATCTGATATATGGAAAGGTTATTTTTTAGATACCCCATGTCATTCATTTAATGTCAGGCCATTCTTTTTCTTAAAATCAGTGTCAGCTTACCAATTAAAAAGTTAAGAACTTCCTATTGCTTTCTGGGGGGACTGAAATATAGATATTTCTCTTAATTGCTCTGTATCTCTTTTTTATTCCACAATTCCTCAGATATCCTCAAAAAGTATTTAGCATGACTTTTCTCAGTTCTCCCAATAGCCCGGGGTAATGAATTATGTAGAAAAGGAGAAACAAACTCCTTAGCACAGGTAGGTGTCATCCTGCAATCCCTTCACTTCTCCTGCTCCTCTGTGCCATTTTTCTACCTACCAAGAATTTCAGGACCATGGACCCTGTTTGTGATGAGGTTTTCACTGATTCCAGTATTTATTTATTCATTCAATATTTTAGAATCTATCACACAACAGGCATATATTAATCACTAAAACTACAGAAGAAAACAAGACAGGTCTCATCCCTTGCAGGAAAGGAATGGGGTTTGATAATAGAAATATTGTCGACATCTTGATCTCAAAAAGTTTATCTCCCACACCATGGATAATTCTTTGAACTGCCTTACATTTTGCCCTTGCCAGTTACCACCTTCCCAGTGACTCCAGAGCCTAACATGTGCTTGGCTAACTCTTAGATCAGCCACTAACCTAAAAGTCTTATTCCATTATGATGCTTTCTTCAGACTCAGATTTGATATGAATTGTTTGCATATCATTTATCATATGATATATGGTATCATATAAATATAAAACACAGGAGTGAAACATTAATAGTTTAGAAAAGATATCTGGAAACAAAATTAAGACTTTATAATTTTTAAAGATTTCTTTCAGTACAAACGAGATCACTTTCATAATACAGACAATGGCTATTAGTAGTTTGTTTTAAAATTCTAAGATTTTAAAATAGTTTACAATATCGTTCCCAAGCTAAGAAATGTGTATGTTGAAAAATGCATTCTTCTCTTAAAGAGACAAATCAAAAACTACTGCACAGCTAAGTTTTTAGTCCTAGCACTGCCACTCAGTGTTTTATGTTTATCTTTACAATTGTTTAGACCTGAAATAAAATAATTGCATTTAAATATTCATTTTTCTAAATTAAAATAAAATAATCATCTTTCAAAATTAAAATAAAATAAATAAAATAAAAATCTCATTTTGAACTCAAAAACTTTCTTCACAAGTGGCTCTATTTAAAATAAAAACAAAACAGAAACTGTCAACAGCTTCCATAATTTAAGTCCAGGGGGCATTTTCAAGGTATCTATTCTGAAAGTTTGTGAAAATTTACTCTTAAAGGTTAAAGAAACATTACACCATGAAGATAAGGCACTTGCACATTTATGCCACCTATCAAATATTGACCTTTGTGCTTAGGTAGTTGATGCTTCAAAAACATATGTGGTTTCACCTGCTACAATTACAAGGGCAGTTGGTAACTTTGTGGTTGACTTACTCATAACAAAACATCAGCTGCAGCTAGTGGTTGAGCCATAGGTATTGTCCAATGCCACCACCTCTAAAGACCTGCAGAATAATGACTTTCTTGGCTGAGACACCTGATCCCTACCCAGTGAAACCCTGCTAAATGAATGATTATATTTAGAAACAAAAACATGATTGAGATTAAGGAGGCTCATGACCAATTAACTTAAAAACAGGCTGTCTTTTGTTGGTTTAATAAAGGTAAAATTTAAATTAAAAAAAATATGGCTTTAAGTATTGTCACCAAACTTTTTATGCTGAAGGAAGAGTACTTGATATTCTGGCTGCTGAATCGTTAAATAGATATTTAAAAAGAAAAAATTTCATTATTTATAAACTGTGTAAATAGTTGCTATGAAATGAGTACAAAGCTTCTCTCAACCTTTTTTGGTAATATGTAGTCTGTCATTTTATTCTGCAGTGAATCAAGAATGATATTATAAGTTGGGTATTAATTTTTAATTTTTAAGTGAATAAATCAGCATACTCAGTAAGTAATCATTAATTAGCAATATCAATTATCAGATCAGTCATACATATAGCTCTAACTATAAAACATGGCATATCACTGATTTAAATTGAAATAACAAAGGTAATATGTTATAGTCAAGGTTAAGGAATTGACTAAAATATCAGAGTCCTTTATGAACTGATCCCCCAGTTAATAAATCAGTAATTTCATTGTGGTTACTAGATCAACCACAATTGAAAGCATGTTCTTAAATTCATAACATCTCTGCAAGATAAATAAAGTGGTTCTTAGTGAATAAGGATGAACACATATCTAAAACATATTTTTTTTTAATTCAAACCTTCCTACAAACTACATAAAATGGTTCTTAATAAATAAGAATGAAAAACAACCCATTTTTTTTCCTTTTGGTAACTGTAGAGTTTAGAGTACACTAAAAGCTCAGAAATCCATATATTTGCAGGTAGGTGTATTAAAATTTTAGGAGGAACATTAAATATCATCAAGTCCATCTCCTTTATTTTACACAGAGTCAAAATTAAGGCATTGAAATGTCAAGTCATTTATCTAAGAAAAGCAATGGTCAGCTTCGTATCTCGAGTCCATTGATTTTTTCCAGAGACCTGTGTGTGAAAAGAGCCAGAGCCAGAGCTAGAATGCAAGCTGAATATCTTAGACCAAAGCATCTAATCTGTGCATGAAGACAATGAGCTTTCAAACAAAATATGCATTTGATATCGATAAGAAAATGACTTTGAAGAAATTTAGATTTGATGTCTACTCTACAAACACTATTTTATCTACAGTTTTTTTTTTCATTTTTAAGTTTCTTCTTATTTACAGTAAGGGAAAATAATCTGTGAAGGTTTGCTTTAACAATGCCACTGAAAACTACTAATCATTGAGTAGGAAAGTGGTAGGAATATATAACAAGTAAGGAAACTAGATAAATTCTCTATAGATATCAATAAAAGTTACTGCTTTAAAAATGTCTACAAAGTGGGGCGCCTGGGTGGCTCAGTGGGTTAAGCTGCTGCCTTCGGCTCAGGTCATGATCTCAGGGTCCTGGGATCGAGTCCCGCATCGGGCTCTCTGCTCAGCAGGGAGCCTGCTTCCCTCTCTCTCTCTCTGCCTGCCTCTCTGTCTACTTGTGATCTCTCTCTGTCAAATAAATAAATTAAAAAAAATCTTAAAAAAAAAGAAAATTCGCTTTAAAAAAAAATGTCTACAAAGAATTTGTTTATTTTTCTTAAAAGATGCAATCATAAATATCCATTTTTCAGAAATGACTAAAATCTAAATAGTTGGTGAGATAGACATGAAGTACACAAAATCCTAAAATAGTAAAAGATGCATCAAGACATACAGTACTTGATTAGTTGCTTTTTTAGTGGCAAAAATACTTACATTGTTGTCTTTTTACTTTTGTGAAACTGACACCCCAAAATTAAGTTTCTCAAGTAATATTATTACCTAGACCACATAAACTGTGACAGAGCATTACACCAAAAATGATGCTTAGAGTACATGCATATGGTTTCCAAAGATGTGACAATCCCATAAAGATTGTTTTTCAATACACCTCTTATTTAACTAACAGTCCTGCCAAAAAAAAAAAAAAAATTATTTCAACAACAGTAATTTGTTGCTCTGATTTCTTCAAAAAAAGGTGTATATTACAGGAATTGGTCAGTGAGAATCTCTTCATGTTACAAAGATCATTTATACTGCTCAGTAAATTAGTGCCTTTTAAACTCTTGAGATTTTGATTTTCATTCTTACAACTTATGCATGCCTAGCATATACTTTTTACCCTAGAGAGATTTCCATTTTTTAAAAGCAAACCCAGGTTATTTTTGCATTTTTATCAGAGTCATAAGTTCAGCAAATTTAATACAGTAGATATGTTACTAGTATATAAAAGTACATTGAGGGGCGCCTGGGTGGCTCAGTGGCTTAAACCTCTGCCTTCGGCTCAGGTCATGATCTCAGGGTCCTGGATCGAGCCCCACATCGGGCTTTCTGCTCGGCAGGGAGCCTGCTTTCCCGACCCCCACCTCTCTCTGCCTGCCTCTCTGCCTACTTGTGATCTCTCTCTCTCTCTCTCTCTGTCTGTCAAATAAATAAATAAATCTTTAAAGAAAAAAAAAGTACATTGATCATGTGTTGTGATGAGCGCTGGGTGTTATACATAACTAATGAATTGTTGAACACTACATCAAAAACTAATGATGTATTATATGTTGGCTAATTGAACATAATAAAAAAAAGAAAAGAAAATCTGCTAATCAGTTCACCTCACCTTAATTCCCTTTGCATATTAGTCCTCTTTAATGATAATACTTCTTAACAGAAAATGAAAAATTGTAGAGCTGTCAATAAGAGCAATTGCTTTGGGGTGCCTGGGTGGCTCAGTGGGTTAAAGCCTCTGCCTTCAGCTCAGGTCATGATCTCAGGGTCCCAGGATCGAGCCCCGCATCGGGCTCTCTGCTCAGCAGGGAGCCTGCTTCCTCCTCTTTCCCTCTCTGCCTGCCTCTCTGCCTAATTGTGATCTCTGTCAAATAAATAAATAAAATCTAAAAAAAAAAAATAAGAGCAATTGCTTTGGAAGGCAACATCATTGTTTCTTGGTGTATAATTCCAAGATAAACAAAGGACCCCAAGCAATAGAACAGGAAAAAAAAAAAAAAGTGCATTGATCAAAGTTGCCTTATATCACAATGATATTTAGAATCAACCCAAATCCTATTGATTTCCTAGCTCTTGTTTGCCTCTCATGCCATCATGTGTAAATTTTATGATATGAAATCCTATTGGATGGTAATTCAATAACTTCATACTCAGAATGATAACTTAAAAGAGCCGCAGACAAATATGTATGTTTTGTTCAGAAAATCTCCCACTTGGGAGACCATATTGGATGGTAATTCAATAACTTCATACTCAGAATGATAACTTAAAAGAGCCGCAGACAAATATGTATGTTTTGTTCAGAAAATCTCCCACTTGGGAGACACCCATCACTACTTCAGAAACAGCTACACAAAACACCACACAAATCATGAGTAAACCTGAAGGAATAACTAAGCTCATTCAAATGTGCATTACCCTTAATAGGTCATTATGATGTCACTCAAAGAGCACTCTACTACATGATGCTCTACTTATACTGTGTAGGGCTACTGAAATTCACTGGGGGAAAAAGTCTAATCTTACACTCAAAACAACTTTTATTCATCAGAGTGAAAACAAGATGCTGACACCTACCACTTCATTTTCTGTATGCATGCTCAAGTGAGGGCTTGAAGTTGAAACCAAATTAACCAAGCTGAAATCCCCACGATGATCAGTAAAACCATCATGCCTGGCCGGTCACTTCCTTTGACCCTGGCAAAGGAAAACTCCACCTTTCCTGCCTGAGAGGAGACTGTGCAAAGTAGCGGTCTGCCCTCAGTGCAGTGAGAGGCTCCGTGCTAGGGGACAGCTTGCTGTCACCACATCGGGTGGTGTATAAAAAGGAATATTCTGGGACTTGATATGAAATTTGAAACTCGAGCACAACATTCATTAAAGAAAAACATCAGGAGAAAAAATGTCAAAACCACGGCTCAAATAAATAATCGAATTTATATTTTAAATGTTTGGCAATAGCTTCACATGGTCACTGTTCAGTTCAAGTCGACTATTACAGGATTCATTTAATTCAATGAGATTGACACATTTTATGTGCTATACAGTCTTCTAATAACAAGGTTTTATTTAGTAAATTTATGTTAAAGCCTATGTATACTAGGATTACATAGCAGAAGTTCTAATTAAATTTCAACAGAAAGTTGACATTCTATGTTCGTTTTCTTATTGAACTAACTATATCATTTCATTTGGTAGAACATACATATATACTCTTTTTCAAAATTTCAACTTGAGAGCTAAATTCATTAGGAAAGAGAAAATTCAACATGTACTATTATTTATGGGTTTAGTCTCTTAAGTACTTTCATTTCTTAACAACAATAAAACGCTGTATAGCCATGAAAGGTTAGTGCCAGGGTTTGCATAGTTCCTTTAATTTTGTTCTTCATTTCTTTCCCTATTTTGGGTGACCACTGGGAATTCTGCTGCCATGAGTCTGGGCGAAACATTTCACTACATCCAGAACACTTCATCATGCTGCTGAGCCAAACTCTATTATGGTTTGTGACTGACTCATATTTTAGTTATGAGAAGGCCTTAGCAAAGAACAGTTTACATTTAAAAGTCCTAAATGTCAGGAATGTAATGTTTGGACTATGTAGGTATGCAAGGTCTAATCATATTCTGTGAACAATGTTTTTAGGTAGTTACTTATTTATAATGTATATTCGACCTAATTCAAAAGAGTATGTGGTAACTGTACTAATAGTATGCTCTCTCAACCTGGTGGTATTTCTGAACTTTTGAAATGCAAATCTTCAAAGAAAGGGGAGAAATGGGACTTTGGAGAAAAGATCTATGATTCCATGTTATGAAAGCCAGGCAGGGGCTGGGTAGAACCTATTAGGGAAAACCAACAGAGCCACCACCACTATGTATGTGTAAGTGAACCAGAACTCTAGAGGACACAGGTCTGTTGCAGGCTCAAACTTTGCTGAGGTTTCAGTTTATCAGAAATTAAATCTATGTATTTAGGCATAGTTTTTCTTTAGAATGAAAAAAAGCAGGAAAATTATTGTATTTTACTAGAAGAGGAGCACTTACATGCCATATATATATATATATATATGTACACTAAATTCTGTTTTATTAAATTGTTTTACAGAAAACAATTTAGTAAAGTAAACATGATATAATGATAATATTTAAGAAAATGACACTTAATTTGGGAATTATAATCTCCTCTTTTTGGAATCTTAGGCTAGCAAATATTTTGTCATTTTAAACTTTATACTTTAACTTTAAATTATGTGTATATTTAGATACCTGTGTGTTTATTTCACACAAACTTGTACTGTTTCTATTCCAAATGTTCTGGAATATGAGAAAAGAAGGAAGCATGCACATTTCAGTTTCTTTTTAGTTTAATTTTAAAAGCAAAGTAAAAATAAACATAATGAGGTTTAAAACAAAACATATTTCTCATATAAGCTACATGTATGTAACTGTGACCAATTATATTTCTCAAACAAAAGCAATTACATTAATCTCTCATCACTAGAAGTCTTCTAGCAGTCAGCAGCATATGTTCCTGGGATTTCGATGCATTTCTAACTAGGAAAGAAATCTGTATGAGTTAACAGGCAGGCTTGGAGAGTAGCCAGAAATGACAAGAATGGCTAGAAGTGCGGACAAGACATGGTTAACTCCATTCTTGAAACAAAATGCTTTCCATAACTTGCTAAATGTGTGGTGACATAATAGAAAGCTAGTTTTGTTGTGCTTTCAATATTGTTCAAATTAGAACCAAATAAGGATTTCTTTTAAGGCAGAGGCAATCATGTGTAACCACTTCAACTTTTCCTGAAATCAATACTGCATAATTTCAGACTTTTAACAGATTCTTAAGGACGCCCAAAAGTAAATGCAGAATAAAGGATCAAGTTGAAATATGTGTGGTTGCATACAAAACTTATGGAAATTTTTATACTATTCTTCAAAACAAATACCCTGCAGAAGCATCCTGTAGTATACTTTTCAAAAGATGTTAATCTGAATGTGGTAAACATATATCAAAAGGAAAACATAGTATAAAACAAACAAATAAAAGTATTCCACCCTTTTATTTCTTCACTTTTCACACTTATTTTTGTCCTATAGCAAGGGATTTTATAAAATGTATAAGACTCCTACTCAGACTGCTTAAAAACAGAAAAGTAGTTTGACTTATATTTGAGTTAGAAATTGTGTCAGACTGAATCACTGACCCTGATTCTTCACCCCTCTCTATAAGCAACTTTATAGCTTCTCACTAAAGGTGGGCTTTCTCTCTTTACCCCTTGGCTTTGGACTCATCCACAATGGCCAACTGTTTTGGTCAATGAGATATTTACATATACGACACAGGTGGGCACTTGAAATATGCTTGCTCTCTTATACATCTGTCGTGGTCACTAGAACAATATGTCCCTCTAGTATCAGGATGAAAACAACAGGTACTGAGTTGACAAGTCTCAGCTAAGACACTTGTATGGTTTGAAGCAGAGCCTCCCAGTTGAACCAAGCCTAGATCAGCCAAAATGCACCCTACCTGCAGGTGCACAAGAATGATGTGCATTCCTGTAGGCCTTTGAGACTTTTGTGGCTTGTTATTATGCAACATTATTGTGTCAACAGTTAACAAATACACAATTCAAAACAATGGCTACATTAATTTAATATTTTACTTAATCTTCATTTGTAAATAAGAGATTACTATTTTTAATAGGCAAAAAGATAAAAGATTATATATACTAATATCTATAATCTGTGATATACCTTATAATGTGTGCTAAGTTTTATTGCTATGGATCTATTAATACATTTTCCTAACCTGTATAACTTCCTACTCTCACTTCACATACCATACCCTTAACTTTTAGAAGGGAAACTCAAAACAAGATGTTACCTTCAAATCTTCCCCCACCCAAACCAAAGACTGGGGGAGGAAGGTAGGACTACTTGACCCACGAGGAGCAAATTATGACTGGATTGAGTCAATCAGATTGCCCTAAGAAAGAGTAGAATGTAATGGAAGAGTAGAAAATTATGAAAAAATGGGAAATCTGTAAGAGAACAATAATGGCAGAACTACAATTAGAGAATGCAGTTCCCACAAATATATACACTCCATCTTTAGTGGCTTTCTAGTACCCACATTAGACTTGACTACACTCTTTTTTTAATGCGCATTAAAGAGGGCATGTGGTGTGAAGAGCATTGGGTGTTACACACAACTAATGAATCATTGAGCACTACATCAAAAAATAATGATGTACTATATGTTGGCTAATTGAATTTAAATAAAAATATACTTTTTTATTTTTTTATTTTTTATTTTTTTATATATTTTTTAGATTTTATTTTATTTTATTTATTTGACAGACAGAGATCACAAGTAGGCAAAGAGGCAGACAGAGAGAGAGAGGAGGAAGCAGGCTCCCTGCTGAGCAGAGAATACGATTCGGGGTTCGATCCCAGGACTCTAGGATCATGACCTGAGCTGAAGGCAGAGGCTTTAACCCACTGAGCGACCCAGGCACCACCACTCTTTCTTTTTTTAATGAACTTACTGCAATGTCAAAATAACCCCTCCGCTCAATTTCACCTTTAGTCAATTGCACATTAGTCTTCTCTGTGAAGAAATTTCTATTACTTGACATAAATGACATACAGTTTTGACTTACAGCCAATCTATTTTATTTTAGTTGTTTAATTTATTAGTATATTTGTTATACTTCCTTACAGATCTTAAACAACTATCTCAAACTATAAAATTAAAACCCTATTTTAGAGGGCTGCCTGGGTGGTTCAGATGGTTGGGTGTCTGCCTTCGGCTCAGGTCATGATCTTTGGGTCCTGGAATCTTCAGGTACTGGGATTGAGCCTCACATCTGGCTCCCTGCTCAGTGGGGAGCCTGCTTCCCCCGCTTCCTCTGCCTCTACCCTGTTCATACTCTCTCTCTCAAATAAATAAATAAATTTTTTTAAAAACCCATTTTAGAGTTGTGTGGGATTATTATTTTACTTCAAAACTATAAAATTTAAATTTATTTGAAACAGCATTAGCTCTTCAATACGTAAGAATGAATATAGTTTTTGCTTAATGGGAAATATATAGTTTCTGAAAATCTTGAACTCACTGTCAAAACAAAAATATTTTTTACAGTGTACTGTGCTTTAATTATATTGAGAAATCCTTTAAATGAACTCAGAAATACTGCTTCTTTTCTAAGCTTTGATGGCAATGTTTAGTTTCCACCATAGTGTCTTTCATACAGGAGGCACTTAATATATGCTTATTCAATGACTTAAAAGCCAATATACTCATTACCCAGATAGAAAAACCAAATAAAATCTCCACCAGAAAAGAGAACTACAGGCCAATATCCTTAAGAATGTAGATGCAAAGCTCAACTGAATCCAACAATACATTATAAAAATCACTCACCATGATCAAGTAGGATTTACTCTTGGGCTGCAATGGTGATTCAGTACTCCAAAGTAAGTCAATGTTATAGGTCACATCAATAAGAGAAGGGATAAGAACCACAAGATTATTTCAGTAGAAGCAAAACAAACAAACAAACAAAAACCCTCAACAAAGTAGGTTTAGAGAGAATATACTTCAACATAATATAGGCTATATATGAAAAACCCACAGCTAACATCATCTTTAATGGGGAAAAACTAAGAGCTTTTCCTCTAACATGAGAAACAAGACAGGGATGTGCACTCTCTTCACTTTTATTCAACATGGTCCTAGAAGTCCTAGCCACAGCTATCAGACAACAAGAGGAAATAAAAAGGATCCAAAACAGTAAGGAAGAAGTAAAACTTTCACTATTTGCAGATGATATGATACTATATATAGAAAATCCAAAAGACTTGACAAGAAAACTGCTAGAACTGATAAACAAATTCATGCAAGTTGCAGGAACAAAATCAAGATACAGAAATTTGTTGCATTTCTCTACACCAATAATGAAGCAGCAGAAACAGAAATTAAGAAAGCAATACAATTTATATTTGGACTCAAAATAATAAGATACCTAGGAATAAACATAATCAAAAAGGTGAAAGACCTGTACTCTGAAAACTGTAAAACACTGATAAAAGAAATTCAAGATGACACAAAGAAATGGAAAGGCATTCCATACTCATGGACTGCAAGAACAAATATTCTTAAAATGTCTATCCAAAAAAATCTACACATTTAATCCCATCCCTATTAAAATACCAACAGCATTTTTCACAGAACTAGAACAAACAATCCTAAAATTTGTATGAACCACAGAAGACCTCAAATGGCCAAGCAATCTTGAAAAAGAAAAGTAAAGCTGGAGGCATCACGATTCTGAACTTCAAGTTATATTATAGTGCTACAGTAATAAAAACAGTATGGTAATGGCACAAAAATAGACATGTAAATCAATAGAACAAAATAGAAAGCTAGGAAATAAATGCACAACTATGTAGTAAATTAATTTTTGACAAAGCTATTAAAAATATCCAATGGGAAAAAGATAGTGTTTTCAACAAAAAGTGCTGGGAAAAGAGGACAGCAACATGAAAAAGAAAGAAACTGGACCACTTCCTTATACCATACACAAAAATAAATTCAAAATATAAGGACTCCTGAAACCATAAAAATCTTAGAATAGAACACAGCCAGGAACTTCTTTGACATCAGTAGTAACAACTTTTTTCTAGATAGGTCCCCTAAGGCAAGGGGAACAAAAGCAAAAATAAACTATTGTCATGACATCAAAATTAAAGCTTCTAGCAATGAAGGAAACAATCAACAAACTAAAAGACAGCCTATTGAAAAGATATTTATAAATGATATAGCCAATAAAGTGTTAGTATCTAAAATATATAAAGAACTTATACATTCAACACCCAAAAGCACCCCAATTAAAAAAATGGACAGAAGACATGGCCAGACATTTCTCCAAAAAAGACATAATACATATGGCCAACAGACACTTGAAAAGAATTTCATCAACTTAGCATTGGGGAAATGTAAATCAAAAACTACAGTGAGATATCATCTCGCATATATCAAAATGGCTAAAATCAGCAACACAAGAAACAATAAGTGTTGATAAGGGTGTGGAGAAAAAGGAACCCTCATGCACTGTTGGTGGGAATGCAAACTGGTGTAGCTCCTGTGGGAAACAGTATGAAGGGTCCTCAAAAAGTTAAAAATAGAACTACCCTATGATCTGGCAATTGCAGTAATAGGTATTTACCCAAAGAATACAAAAACACTAATTTAAAGGGATATAAGCACCTCTGTGTTTATAGCAGCATTATTTACAATAGCTAAGATATGAAAGCAGCCCAAGTGCTCATTGAATGATGAATGGATAGAGAAGATGTGAGATATATGACCCACATCTTCTCTATCCTATCCCACATCTTCTCTATCTGTCTATCTATCTATATAGGCATTTATATATATTTCAAATCTTAAATATGTATCATCTCTTTGTATATATATCCTCTCTCTCTCTATATATATATATATATATACACAAATACATACACATATACCTGTACATATACACATCAATGTAATATTATTCAACTGTAAAAATGAAATCTTGCCATTTGCAATGACACGGATGGTGCTAGAGAGTATAATGCTAAGCAAAATCAGTCAGAGCAAGACAAAAACCACATGATTTCACTCACATGTGTAATTTAAGAATTTAAGAAACAAAACAAAAAATCATAAGGGAGAGAGAGAGAGATAAATCAAGAAAAAGAGTCTTAATTATAGAGAACAAACTGATGGTTACCAGAGGAGAAGGGCTGGGAGGATGGATGAAATAGGTGATGGGGCTTAAGGAGTGCAGTTGTCGTGATGAGCACTGGGTAATGTTATGTAAGTGTAGAATCACTACATTGTATAACAGAAACTGATACAATACTATATCTTAACTAACTGGAATTTAAATAAAAACTTTAAAAAATACAAAATGTAAAAAAAAGTAAACCCATATGCTCATTGCAGAAACACATTTTGTTGTTATATACACACAAGTGAAGAGAACAGTGTTTTGTTTTGTTTTTTTAAGATTTTATTTATTTATCTGACACAGAGAAAGAGAGAGCACAAGCAGGAGGAATGGCAGACAGAGGGAGAGGGAGAAGCAGGCTCCCTGCCAGGCAAAGAGCCCAATGTGAGGCTTGAGCTCAGGACTTTGGGATCAAGACCTGAGCCAAAGGCAGATGATTAACCCACTGAGCCACCCCAGTCCCCCCAAAATGGTGTTTTACATGCAAAATTCAGAGCAGGGATGAACCATCAACTGTCACAAAAATATCAATTAATGAAAACCTAAGAATGATCTCCTGTTGACTATGAAAATAATAACTAATTAACAGAAGGGAAATTTATTAAATTTCAAGAATAAAGAAATAAACAACAAATTAAATGAAAAAGATTTTCAGTACAGAAGGCCATTTGTCCTCTATTTTTCATTGTCAGAGCTGAGCTACCAAAGATTTTTTAACAAAATAGCAATATCAAAAGAAACTCAGTAAACTTTAGAAAATGTTTCACTCTCAAGAACTCTTTAAATTGCTACAGAAATGTATTCTCCCAGTAAAATGCAAAATCATGCAAAATACAAGGAAATATCTGTATACTTATGCAAGACATAAGACTCAAGAGTCATGAAAAAGACTTGCCAATTATGAATATGTACTGACTACAACTAACCATCTCCATGAAATATGGTTTGATTATTTTGTCACTACACTCTCACTCCTCAATTCATGACAATACAACTCTGAGTAGTATGGTATCTATAGATGTTTTGATTTTATTTTTCAAACCAAAGCATACTCTCTCCACTGGAAACAAACAAACAAAAATAAAGAGAGAGAGAGAAAAGAGGGTTGCTGGGCAGCACAGGGGGTTGCACATTGGACTCTCAATTTCCTTTTGGGTCAGGGTCCTGGGACAGAGCCCTACCTCACACCCTACACGCAGTGTGGAGTCAGCTAGAAATTCTCTCTCCCTCTCTCTTTGCCCTTCCCACTCCTGCAATCTCTCTCTCTCTCCCTCTCTCTTGCTCTCTAAAATAAATAAGTCATTAAAAAAAAGGCAGAAAAAAGAAACTAATCACAGTTTTTAAACATCTGGTAAGTATGCAAAAATTAAACTATATCTAAGTAGGGGATTCATGGAAACCCGGTAGTATAGAATTGCAAACACTTCAATCTGTCAAAATAAGGAAGGCAAAAGAAATATGGCAGTTCTCTTGTCTAGACTAACAGAATTTTCACAGTCTTCATATGTTAATAAAAGTTACAGGAAATCTATCCCTTTCCTCTAGTGATTGTATTTATATATTAGAGCCTGTGATTATTTGTTCAGTTAATCAGAGAATAGTTTCTTATGAGAGAATAGGTCAGTTTCAGTAATCATTATTAACGTTTTTACTAATATTAAAGAGTGATTAAGCATTGTCAAAGTGTTTTTATTGACAATATTTTTAAATATTCTATATATTATATCTGAAAAAACATTGGGAAAATTTTCACATAAAATTTCCCTTAAACTACCATAAACATTTATACATTACATTGTACAGTTCTTTCTTTTCAAAAGTATTTTCTGAAGAAAACCTCAATGTAGACAACTGTGACAAAAATGACCTGGCTTTTGTAGGTTAACACTATCACTCGATTGTCTTAATACTGTTCAAAACAACCAAAGTTTATCTCTTTTAATTTATGTCTTTTTAATAATTACCTTCACCCACTTAATTTCCCTAAGAATTAAATTCCATGAAAACATGGAAAACAAGTACAAGTTATAAATTTAGTTCTTTAAAATATATTAAATAAGTTCAAAATTTGAAGAGAAAGATTAAATACATATAACTTATTTACTAGAAAATATGGACATTTCTTTAGGAGTTCTATAATCTATTACATTCACTTCTCAAAAGTTAGTTTAACATGGTAATATTTTTTATTCTCTTTAGCATGTTTTTAACCATGTAAATAAGAGAAAATTTGTTCTCAATTTTCAGAAAGTGTACTCTTTGTCAGAACTAAGACACAAGCATTATGCTTTTAAATAACTTCAAACTCAAAGAAATTAGAATGAGCTTACAGCCATTTTTTTATACTTCACTTAATCAAGTTTTTTTTTTACCATTATGTAGATACATTTCTTTTCACAAGATGCTTTTTTTTTGTACAGAATGAACTCTCAATACAACAAATGAAGTTGCAAATCAAGCAGTGTTCATAAGCATTTTATAATAGAGAATATAATTCTCACTTACTTCACAGCCAATGAAACTATCCTTTAGAAAAACTTAATCTTTTCAGTTCAGTTCACTTCTTACATTTAAAATTTTCATAATGGCAATTGAAAAAAATAATTTAAGTTACAAAACAATGGTGAATTTAGAGCATAGAATTTTTCTCTTAATTTATTGGGTAGTATTTTGAATGTTGTTAACATTAGAGAACATGATCATATCAATTTGAGGAATTCCACTGTGTGTTTTGGTGAGCAGGAATGACAAATATTTATTTAGGGCCTACTATGTACCATTCTAAGTGGTAGATGTATAATAATAAACAAAAACAATCACATTTTTGACCTCATACACCTTACTTTCTAATGACTTTCTTCAAGTTATCCTTTATTATTGGGCTCTTACAACTACTTTTACTACACACAGTTTAGGTTTTAAAAGACTATATTCTTAAATTCATTCCTTTATATGTTCAACTCAATACAATACATGCAACCAGTAGTGGTCTGTTACTGTGGGATAGAGCTGGCATACTTTTGATCTGACAACAGCTATTCTCATATCTATGAATTTTTTAATAACATGTTTGGAGCATCTGAGTGGCTCAGTCACTTAAGCACCTGATTCTTGATTTTGGGTCAGGTCATGGTTTCAGGGTCTTGGGATGGAGCCCTACTTTGGGCTCCACACTCCAGGGTGGAGTCTTGTTGAGAATTCTCTCTCTTCCTCTCCCTCTGCTCCTCTCCTTGATTCCACATTCTCTCGCTCTCTCTCTCAAATAAATAAATAAATAAATAAATAAATCTAGGAAAGAGAGAATAAATATATTTTCTAAAAGAAAGAAAGAGAAAGAAAGAGGGAAGGAAGGAAGGAAGGAAGGAAGGAAGGAAGGAAGGAAGGAAGGAAAGAAAACAGAGAAGGAGGGACGCCTGAGTGGCTCAGTTGGTTGGAGGACTGCCTTTGGCTCAGGTCATGATCCCGGAGTTCCGGGATCGAGTCCCGCATCAGGCTCCCAGCTCCATGGGGAGTCTGCTTCTCCCTCTGACCTTCTCCTTGCTCATGCTCTCTCTCTCACTGTCTCTCTCTCAAATAAATAAATAAAATCTTAAAAAAAAAAAAAAAGAAAAGAAAACAGAGAAGGAGAGAAAGAAAGAAAGGGAGGAAGTGAGAAAGAAAGGGAGGGAGGGAGGGAGGTTGGGAAGGAAAGAAGGAAAGAAGGAAGGCAGGTAGGCAGGCAGGCAGGCAGGAAATCCTGTTTGATAGAGGAGTGTCGTGTTCTGCAGGTATCAATAAGCTGTTCCAACCCAGTGTATGCCTGCAATTTCTTTAGGCTTTCTGTTTGAGTAAACTGTTTATTAAATGAACCAACAACATATAACTTACACTCCCTTGCCTACTAGAGAGAATAATTGTGTCAATAAATGAACAAAATTTTCTCTTCTTTTAATAAGTATTTTTAAAACATCCAACTTTTTTTGTTTTGTTTTTGCTAAAGTTATACTAAAATCAAGGAAAATGTCCTAAGTTTGCTTTGGTTTGTGAGGACTCGCCAACATTTTTTACTCTATTTATCCAAACACTTGTCACCTTTTCTAAGCCTCAACTTGTTCATATATGTAATGGGGTTCCCAGATGCAAAATGAATAACATTTTGTGTGATATCAGGTAAATATAACATAATCATAAAAATAAGTTTTGTATAATTGTAGTGCAGGTGACTGTAAGTCTAAGTAATTACTTATTCAAATAAAAAGCTTATACAATTATCATACATTAAAACTTTTCTTACACAATTTTTTAATCAGTTAAAAGTAGTAATTAAATAGTTCCTTAAAATGCTTTTATGGGAAGCATCAAAGTCAAGAAAATCTTTTGAGTCAAGTTGCAAAATATAGCTACTGGGTAACGAAAATTACCAAACCCAGAGCAGAGATCTAAAAAAGAGCTTAGTTCATCCAAGTGCAATGGTTTTTAACTACACATTTCCAGGCCCAAACATCAGAGAACCCAGCTCATTAGGGCAGCCAAGTAGGTTGCCAAGGCCTGAACAGATATATAAGGAATGGTCATTCAGTGATTTTAACATACGGGTAATGTCCACCGCAACTACAGGTGAAACAGGGAAGTAAATAAGATCTTCAAGTTTTGTTTGCCTTCTCTGTAGTAATGATTACCTCAACCAAGCATGTACATGTGCAATAATTTAGCTTGGGTCCTGGCATCAAGTCCCACTTCGAGCTCCTTCCTCGGCAGGGAGCCTATTTCTCTTTCTGCCTGCTGTGCTCTCGTGCTCTCTCTGACAAATAAATAAATAAAATCTTTAATAATAATAATAATAATTTAGCTGCTTCACAAATGTGTTACGCCACTCAATCTTAAGACAAAAGATGTTGCCACAGAAAACATTTTTGCTGTACCTTCAATTTAGAATAACCAAGAAGGGACATAAAATAGTGATCAAACTTTCTTTTCATTGGTTTTATGAGTTGCTAAATCACAAAGGCCCATAGGAAAATTCCAAACGTTTCCACTGAATGTCATGATACTGCCTTTCTCAAGTGCTAATCTGTTAAAACAACAAGAAAAATTCCAAAGTGTTAATTCATTTTGCTCTGAAGATGCCAAGATGTATCTGTAAATTTAAGTCCTACATAAAATTATTCGAGATATATAAGGGACAAATGTCAGACTTGACAACTTATCTCATGCTAACAAGCCTACATTGTTTTTCTAGGTGTTAATACTACATATAAACATGTTCTTTTAATCATTTATTTGCATGCTTCTGGGAATCTATATCTGAATACATAATCGCTCCTTGTTTTTCTACAAGTGATTTCATCTGAGTTTAGCTGGGATTTTCTGCCTCCTTCTGTTATATATACCCTTATAGTCATTAAGCGGTTCATTCAGCAAATGTTGATAGAATGCCAGCGCTGCACACTTTTCTGGGATAGATGCTCTGGACAAGCAAAGAGAAAATAAGGACCAATCTGAACAGTCCTGTAAATATACTAAAAACCACTGAATTGTACCCTTTAAAGGGGTGAACTTTATGGTATGTGAATTATATCTTGTTAGATCCCTTAAAAATAGGTAAGAGGCCTTTTGAAATCAGTAAATCTACAGAATAAGAAAGTGATGTTTATTTCATACAACTTATTTGAACTGAAGCCAAGATAGCTCCTTATAAATATTACCTCTTTTTGTGAGTTTTTCCAAAGACTATTTTCAGAAATCTGTTCTGGAATATTGTCAAGCCACGGATTTAAGCTGATGTTTCATCACTTTAAAAACAGGAGCTTGTCACCAAACTTCTGGAATGCTGCGAGAACTTCAATGAGAACCAAATGCGACCAATGGTTTACATTTTTTTCATTATATTCAGTTTCACTCTTACAAGTAAGGATGCAGGAGAAACACGGAGGAAACTGAAACTATCACTACTCTATATGGCTCACAAACCAAGTGACAACACAGAAGGTGACAACAGAATTTTAGAGTTGGCAAGGAATTCAGAGATCATCTCATCTGGTTCCTGTGAATAAAGAATCTGAGGCCAAAGAGTTAACGTGGTGTCCCCAATTTCAGGGTTAGTAGAGGCCTATGACTAGAACTAGAGGTTTTTCCTAACACTTCACCCTTTAACAAACATGCCATTTAACCTAATTTATTTAAAGTGGGAATAATTTAAAACTGAATGGATACAGTCCCCATTATTTTCCAATAGATTTGTTATCTTCATCTAGATACTACATCAAGTCAGATATTAAACAAGGGTTGTTTCTTGACCTCAATTAATTTCTAAAGGAAGGCATGGGTGCTATAATCCTATTGGTGGGTTTAAATCCTGGCTTGGCCATTTTCACCTGTATGACATTAAAAAATCATTTAACCTGCATATGTCCCTGTTTCTTCATTAGTAACCTTGACACAATAGAAGTACCTTATTCATATAGTTGTTGTGATGAGTAGGGTGAGATAAAGGGTATAAAGCATATGGAATTCTGGATGGCACATAGTGCTCATTAAAAGAGAGCTGATATTAAGCTGATATTAATACTAGTATTATTGAACAGTGTGCTGCTGAAGTGTCTTTTGTAAGCAACAGAACACAAAAATTCAATATACACACATACAGATTATAGAAATAAAATTTCATTTATTAGAAGAAACATTTTTTAGGCACACAGTGATAAATGTCAATTTTTTTTTTAACCTATACATTTATTCTCATCTCTAAACCTCTTTTTGGGGAAAAAAAAAAGTGTCTTTCTTAGAACAATTAAGATAAAATCAAGATAAAAAGGAAAGTGTAGGAAATATTCTTAATGTTGATTTGCTTCATATATGTGGAACTATATCCATGGCTATTCTGATTCACATGATTCATTAATAAATTACTATTATTTCACTAAATAATTTTTTAAAGATTTTATTTGTTTGAAAGAGAGAGAGAAAGAAAGTAGAAGTGAAAGAGAGAGAGAGAGAACATGAGTGGAAAGGTGGGCACTGCAGAGGGAGAAGGAGAAGCAGACTCCCTGCTGAGAAGAGAGCCTGACACAGGGCTGATCCCAGGAACCTGAGCCTAAGCAGAGGCTTAACTTACTGAGTCACCCAGGTGCCCTTTGTTAAAATACATTTAAATAATAGATTTAAATCCAATCATCCTCAAGCTTCTGCACAAATTGAATAACACATTTCAAATATAGTATTTTTAGGAAGAAAGTTCAATTATTCTGATGATTATTAATGGTGATCATTCTTGTTTCATTATTTTGTGTATTTTCTAAATTTGTTCTAATAAAAACCTAACATTTTGTAAAAAGGAAAAAGTAATATATATTATTTTTAAAAAGAAAGATGTTAGGTTTAAGATTTTTAAGAAATATTCTGACTAGATAAAGAAATCCATAAGAACATAGATTCTTAGATTAAAAGCATGGGTTTACCACTTGCTATATATGATATTGATCAAGACAATTTTGTCTCAACTTCTCTATGTTTATAGACATGAATATGATAATGTTGTCTTTCTCATTGGACCACTGAAGAATACAAGCATATATCAAAACACTTTGAAATCAGTCTACTACTATTATGTACATGAATGTGATTGGCATTCTTTTAAAAATTCCAAACTCAACCCCAATAACACAATTAATCATGAATCATTGTGTTGTATATGTAAAATAAAGACTCTTTGAGAAGCTCTCTCCCCCTTTTTTAAAAGCCAGCCCTCCATTCACTAGTTTGCATAATCTAAGTAACTCAACTCTCAGAAGTTACCTCTCATATAATTCCTGTCACACTGTCTCTGGTAGTCCTAAAGATGAAATAAGGGGTACCTGGGTGGCTCAGTCTGTTGAGCATCTGATTCTTGGTTTTGGCTCAGGTCATGATCTCAGGGTCTTGAGATGGAGACCCAGGTGGGGCTCCCTGCTCATCCGGGAGTCTGCTTCCCCCGCTTTCTCCCTCTACTCCCTCCCCCACTGGTGCACACACACTCTCTCTCTCCCTAAATTAGATAAATAAATCTTTAAAAAATAAATATGAAATAAAATGATACCTATTAAAATATTTTAAAAAGTGACTTACACTTATAAACATCATCGTACTATATTTTGGTATCAGTATCATTACTATTGATATCACTTTTGTTAAGCTATCAATTTTTTCCCCTTAATAATTTATTTGTCTTCCCTCTGTCAAATGCTGACCAATCACTCTCCCTAGGCTGCCTAGAGAGGTGTAGAAAAGGACCATACAAGGCAGATGAGATATGAGAGAAAGAACTATTGGAGGTAGAGGCAGCTCCTTCACATGGTGAAGACATATTTACTGACACTCCACTTCACTCTTCTTACATTCAATAAATAGTGAATGCTGTCAAGTGTCAGGCTCTGGGCAAGGCACTGCAGATATACTAGCCAATGAGGAAAACATGGTCCTCACCTTGATGGAGTGGACTAGTTGAACAACCATCATTTAAGATGCCTCATTCTCATAAAGGCATTCTCTAAATGACCCTATGAAAAGGGTATTCTCCATATACCTCAAATTTTCTCCATTTCATCACTATGTTTAGTTTTATTCATAAAATCTTTCATTCTGCAAAATTATTCAATTTATAAATTTGTCCAACTATCTTCCATCTTTTTCCACAGTTGATCCTCCCAAAAGAGATACATCATTCACCTTCCTCACTCCTTCTTTCCCAGCTCCCCTTTTTAATGATCATATAACATAAAGCAATCACACAGTACTACAAGATGGAAGCAGCTCAAGTGCCCTTTGGACAAACAAATAGATAAATAAAATGTAGTAAATACATACAATGAAGTAGTATTCGGCCTTAAAAAGAAAGGAAATTCTGACAAGTGCTACAAAACACATGAACCTTAAAGACATTATATTAAGTGAGATAATCCAGTCACTAAAGACAAATATTATATGATTATGTGAGGCTTCTAGAGTAATCAAATTCATAGGAACAGAATCAGAATGCCAGTTGTCAGGAGCTGGGGGTTGGGGAGAAGGAGTGTTTGTGTCTTATGGACACAGAGTTCGTGTCTTACGGACACAGAGTTCCAGTTTGGGAAGATGAATAAGTTCTGGAAATGAATGGTGACAAAGGACCTACACACTTAAAAGTGGTTAAAATGGTAAATTTTATGTTATGCACAATTTACCAGAACTTGAAAAAACTCAGTGCTATGGGCACACGTGTACCATCTATATTAAATAACAGAATGAATTAATTAATACAAGTGATAGTAGTGATCTCCCAAATTGTTGCAGAAAAGTTAGGCATCTTTCTTCTTGGCCGTTTCTGACTGTAGACAGTTGTTCCCTGTCCCGCAAAAGCTATGTTGATAAGATTTAAAACTTTTAAGTTCAGGTGAGAGCTCTGATGATTTTACATTATTTACCTGGAATCATATCTCATTTCTGCCCTCCAACCATTTCATATGTATATCAGGTATCTGATGTCTATTTATTTTAATGAGAAAAGCAAAAGGCTGATAAAGATTTGTCTAACATAAGGTTACACAGATATCATACATAAAAAATGTAATTCAAACTACTAAACATGACTCTTTCTTGGCATATTTATTCTTCAAGTTTCTTAGATTGTGTGGTGCCAAACACAATATACTTTTTTGTCACCTCGCCAAAGTGAAACTTGACCACTGAAGTCTAAAGGATGTACAACAATAAGGCACAAATTGATGAGACTTTAAATTCGCTCAAGTAACATTTGGGGCTATGCAAGCATAGAGAACATGATTACCTTAAAAAATACAGTTTCCAGAAATTCTCATAAGAATTCCTCAGCAGGCATTTGGCTAGAAGCCAACTTTCTCTTTTTCTCAAAAAAAAAAAAAAAAAAAGAGGTTTTGGATATTTTCCTATCTTGACATTTTAGAGAGGTCTAAGGCATTGCCAAATGTCATGGATGCAGTGGTATTTTTTTAATCATACTCTTAAAAAAAACCTTAATTTGCATTCAGTTTTGAGTTTCAGAAACAGGAATGTCTCAAATTCAATAGAAAGAGTTAACATTTTTTTTATCCAATACCATATATACATACTAACTAGAGAAATATCACAGACTTCCTGGCTTCCCTCCAAAGACTCTACCAGTCAGGTTTATTGGCTCAATTCCCATTCTACTCTAAAACGTCTTTTTCTTTGCTTTTCTTTGTCTTTTTCATATTTTAACTGCATAAATTGTTTACTACTAAATGTTATGGAGCTTCCCTACAAGCAATTCGTATAAAACACACAGCTATTTAATAATCACTAAGTCACACTGGAAAAACCAGCTTTCTCAATCATACACTTTACTTCCACAAACTCTCACTTACTCTCTACAAATCTGGATTTGCACTTGAATCTGTACAAGCTCTTCTGCCACAGTGAAAGGCCATTTCAAGATTCTCTAGATTCTTTGCCAAAGTTCCTGTCTATAAATACTTAACACTTCATACTGGCTTCAGAAAAATAATTTCCAAACTGGTAACAAATACTAAATTGACTATTTAGAAAGTCCTATAAAACCTAAAACAGAAAAGAAAAAAAAAAAAAAAAACTGGACTGGCAGATCTAGAGAGTTCCACACCATCAGGTAGGAAATTGCCTTTTTCCCTTTTGTACAGAGTATCTACCTACCTGAGACAGGGTAGGATTTATACACACACACACACACACACACACACACACACACACACACACACAGACATGCACTCTTTTTTCTGATTTAAAACTATGGTAAATTTGTTGACAAGTCACCAAAGCTGATTTTTGACTTTCCAGTTTGCAGTAATTTCCTTACATGCTACTTAAGAAAGGTGAATGTTTTTAGATGTCTGAATATAAATGATAAGGATCACCCTTGAATTTCCCCTACAGAAAACCTTTTTTTTTTTTCATTTCAACCATCTCTTATTGAACTCAACTCACTTTGAACAACTAAATAACTTAAGTTCCTATGATATGTGGTTTTAAAACCAATTACAGTGTGTCCTTTTATCCCCCAACCTGATAATTAATCTGTGAATATATATTGACTTATGTATGTATGTAAGTTTATTTCAGCTTTATTGAGGCATAATTAACATATAAACTTGTAAGATATGTTTAAAGTGTACATCATGGTGATTTGATATACGTATACACTGTGAAAGGAGTCTCCCCATCTAGTTAATTAACACATCCATCACTTCACATACTTATTTTTCTTTCTTCTTTTTTTTTTGTGTGTATGAGAACATATAGGTTGTACTCTCTAAGCAAATTTCAGTTATAGTATCCAGTGCTATCAACTATAGTCACCATGTTTTGTTTTGTCTTCTAAGATTTTATTTATTTGTTTGACAGAGAACACAAGTAGGCAGAGAAGCAGGCAGAGAGAGAGGGGAAGCAGGCTTCCCTGCTTGAGTAGAAGAGTCCCTGAGTAGAGAGTCCGATGCAGGGCTTGTTCCCAGGACCCTGAGATCATTACCTGAGCTGCAGGCAGAGGCTTAACCCTCTGAGCCACCCAGGTGCCCCTATAGTCACCATATTTTACATTAGATCCTCAGAATTTTATCTTACAGCTGAAAGTTTTTACTGTTACCTCTTTCTATTTCCCCCATTACCAGTGGTTCCCCTGGCAACCACTTTTCTGGTCTTTGTTCCAATGAGTTTTTAAATATTATATGTATTTTGATGGATATTTAATAGATATTTTATATATCTATGTGCATTTAAATATTAAGTCATGCATTTCTCATAAACCTCATTGTTCATCATACATTAATAAGTGCTTAAAACATATGCAACCCTCTATTTTTGCAGATAACAGTACATTCTCTGGAAATAGAACATCTAGACTCAAAGCTATTTTTGATAGTGACAAATTGTATGATCTAAGAATAGATCCACCATAACCTTTCTGTTCCTCAATTTCCTTATTTTTTTAGATGTGATAATATAAGTGTTTCAAAGAATTTTTATAAATATTAAATGGTTTAATATATATGAAGTATAGAAAAATTGTCTAGAAAATACTTGGTCCTAGCTCTACTAAAATTTACTTCAAATCAATTTTACCTAAAAGAATTGTTATTGCTAGATAAGGCTTATGTAGAGCAGTATGATAAAATATACTGATATGATGTGATATAAATTTGTTTTATTAAAAATGAAGGGGAAAAGTTCTAGTATGCACATATGCTAAGGTGCTTCTAATGCTCTGTAACTGCTAGTTTTAGTCAAATACTCATTTTCCATTCCTTCTTTCCATATCCTACATTTCTTAAATCCATCCATTTTCCTCTTTCCCCACGACTAATACCCTTGTACAAATGACAGTCATAACTCTCCTAGTAGTTTACTGTAATATTCTGTTACTCTCCTGGCAACCAGTCTTACTACCCTCAAACATATAATAGTTCTGCTGAGAAGTAACAAGAACCTAATTAGACTATTGGAAATAGAAACAGCAGTATGAATGAGAAAGAAAATAGGAACCTGAACTAATAAGACTCAACAATCACCTTAGATACAGGGAGCAAGAAAGAGGAACAAGGAGTCAAAGCATAAAGTTGAAGTTTTGAGCTTGTAATGATAATGTTTAATATCATAATAGAGCCCAGCCTCCTTTGGATAACATATCTGCTCTCATGTCACTGTCCTGAATACTAAACTCCAGATCTAAATTTTAACCTAGACTGCTCACGTGTTGACCTGCCTGATATTTCCACTGGGTGTCACAGAATAGCCTCATTTAACAAACTACAGGCATCACCTTCCTGTTATGGCCCCTCCTCCAGTGCTCCCTAACTCACCAACCACTTTGCTGCTCAAGGCAGCAATCTGCCATCTTGCCACTTCCATCATCCTCCACAGGTACATCAATTCATGGCCAAGAACCACTCACTACCACCTCATCGATGCATCTCAAATCAATGCCTGACCGCCCACCTCACTGCTGCTTCCTAATCTAGAGCTCCATGTTTTCTATGCTGAACTACTAAGATGTAGTATCTCCAACCTCTAACTAGACTGGTTCCATTCAGCTAAAAGACTGTTTATAAAACACAAATATGATCAAATTGATACGTTGATGAAAACTCTTTAGTAGCTTCCCCTTTTGTCATGAGGAATATTAAATTTTTAACCTGGCTTCTGGAGCTGCTCACTCTTCCTGATCACCTGTCACTTCTTTCATTTCAGCTCTCAACCTGCCAGCTCACTAGACTTCTCATTTTTCAGTTTCTCTGAGTCATATCCTTTCCCACCTCAGGGTATTTAGCATGCTATTCTTTCTACTTGGAACACTGCCTCCTGACCACTGAACTTTGCCTAATTAATTTCAAGTGATCATTCAAGCTGGAGTTTAAATATCACTTCTATAGTTACTCCTTGAGAGAGCCACAGTCTAGTTTCGGGTCACTTCCAATAATATATTCTTGAAGTGTCTAGATTTTTGACTGAAATCAGAGAGGGAGACAAAACGTAAGAGACTCTTAACTCTAGAAAACAAACTGAGGGTTGCTTGAGGGGAGGTGGATGGAGGCATGGGGTAACTGGTGATGGACATTAAGGAGGGCATGTGATACAATGAGCAGTGGGTGCTATATACAACTGATGAATCACTGAACTTTACCTCTGAAACTAATAATACTGTATGGAATGTAATAACACTGTATGTTAATTAATTGAACTTAAATAAAATTTTTTAGAAGTTTGCAAATATCACAACTTTAAAATAAACTGTTTAGTTGCCTGTCCTCCTTATTAGGTCAAATTTGTGTCTTTTTCATCAAATACAGTCCCTGTTCAAGGTAGCAAGTTTTAAACGAACACTTGTTAGCTCACCTCTCAACATTACTGCCTGCACACCAACCTAGATTTGAAACAAACAGAATAATTATATTTCCCAAACCTTTTATGGGCATGGGGTCTCTACTCCATCACTATAAAAAATGCTTCATCTCTTGTTTACTCTGTCAAATGCCATCTCTCTCACAATTCCTGTCAGACTACTGCAATCTGATGGATCACATTCCCTTTTTTCCCACTACACCTTGTTATTTTTTTTCCTTTTACATGTTATACTGAACTGCTTCATATATGTAACTGCTTTATATGCTTAGCTAATAATTGACCAAAAATCCCAAAGAACAGACACTTTTTTATTCTACTTCTATTACCTCTAACATATAACACAGTACCTCTCTGAGAGAATTAAGATCTAATACATATTCATTGTGGCTAATTAAATTGAACTTTGCCCTATAGGGAAAAAATGTAATATTTAGCCATAAAGTAACTAGTAATTTGACACTGAATTTAATAAAAAGTATTTGGAACAATACATATTACTGTACTCATATCCATAAATATTTATCCCAGAATTAAGCAAAACCATATTTTACATGCTTATAATTTTTATGTTAGAAAATTAAAATTTTAATGAAGTAAAGGTGGTTATTCATCCCATATTCAGTCTGTAATCCATACTCCTCCCTAAAGGTATGTTAAGTTTTATAAGAATATTGGGGTGGACAGCTACACCTAAGTGCATATATACTGCAATTCAATGGAAATAGGATTAGGCCCATTACAATTATCCCTCATGTGGTCAAGCCTCCCCTACCAGACTGTGAGCTCCATGAGGACAATATCTGTTTTCCCAGGTCTTTGGACATAACCAGCTTGATTAAATAGAATCTGAGTTAGTTAATTATATAAGAAATAAGGAGTTAAGAGTGGGTTTGTAGTATGGGAACAACAATAATAATAGCTAATATGCAATCTAGCACCAGGCTTGCTGCTAAGAACTTTGTATTCATTACATAATTTTATCCTCCCTGAAAGCCTAAGAGGGGAATATTGTTATCCATGAAGAAGAAATGGAAGCTTAATAAAATTAAACTGACTTGCTAAGGTCACGAAACCAGTAAACTGTAAATGCAGGATGTGAATCCAGACTACAGAATCTTACCATTTTGGAAAGAGGAATAAGGGAATAATCCCCACATTGACAGAAGTATTAGTGTTATGAATGTGTGAGGGAGGAACATTGTGGAAGAACATGAGTGCTTCAGAATATCAGAGGGTTAAGAGAAAAGAGTAAAAGATGAGCTGAGTTGAAGTGAAGAAACTGAGGGATAGGCAAAGACTGGAGGGAGGAAAGAGGAGTTTAGAACACTTCAACTAAGGTTACTGAGTCGCGAGGACCACACATCCAAGGAAATGTGGGTGAGTAGACACCAGTGGAAAGTCAGTAAGTACTGTTTTTCGACTAAGGTTAAGTAGTGTAAACTAGAATTATTTCTGCCCAGAGATTCAGGTGAGAGCCTATAATAAAAGAAAGAGAAACAGGGGGAAATAAATAAATAAATAAATACCCAAACACACACATACACATACACACACACACACACCCCAGGGAAAAATATAAGGGCATTCATACCCTAAATGCTGGTACTGCACTACTGCTTCAATATGAATTTATTTTTTTTTAAGATTTTATTTATTTATTTGACAGAGAGAGATCACAAGCAGGCAGAGAGGCAGGCAGAGAGAGAGGAGGAAGCAGGCTCCCTGCTGAGCAGAGAGCCCGATGCGGGGCTCGATCCCAGGACCCTGAGATCATGACCTGAGCCGAAGGCAGCGGCTTAACCCACTGAGCCATCCAGGTGCCCCTTCAATATGAATTTATATGCAAGTATGATTTTCCTCTCATGGTTATCCTCCACTATTTCACTTTTTTCTTTGAAGCTCCTATTTTCTTTGGGGTTACTATACTCATACCAACAAGAATACATGTTTTTAATTTAAAATGAAAATTGGATAATAATAGAATTACAAATAAAGATCTTATAAATAAATATATTTTAAGGACTGATAAATCTTACACTACTAACCACTAGTCAATATCTTGAGTAGCAGTTTGCAAGCCACCCTAAAGTAAATGATTTTCATTTGAATATATAAGCAGCGTATTATCTAAATATCCCATTTAGCAAAGATGTATGAGCTTACTGTATTTGATGGACATATTGCCATAGTCAGCATGCATTACCAGTTAAGCATTCTAATACAGTGAACTCACTTATGAAGAAAACAATTAATATTCCCCAAATCAGAAGGAGGGAGGAGCAAGATGGCAGAGGAGTAGGAGACCTAAAAAGCATCAGTTCCCAGGAGTTCATCTAGATAGTTATCTGAACAAACTATTCTGAACAGCTACAGACTCAGCAGGAGAGAGAAGAGAAAAAGAGCAACAATTCTAGGAAGGGAAAATTGACCACTTTCCAGAAGGTAGGACATGTGGAGTAGTGAAACCAAGGCAACATTCAGGAAGACAGACCGTGGGGTAAGGGCTGTCTCCTGGCAAGTAGTAGAGCAGTGGAGCACAAAATCGGAATTTTTAGAAGTCTACTGAGGGATGTCCCTCCAGAGGAAAGTGGAGGTGGAGTTCTCACGGGGACAGTGTGGTCTCAGGACCCTTGGGGTCACAGAAAGACTGGGAGTGTCTGAGTGTGGCAGAGCTCCCAGTTATCAGAGCAGGGAAGCCAGCAGCAGAGACGGAGCTGAAGAGTGGGTTCTCTGCTCAGGGTTACCTTAAGCCATGATCAGTGGCACAGTCAGACCACTGCTCTTTGGGCAGGAACCCAACAGGCAGCTGATCCAGGGGAGACTCACCTTCTTCCTCCAGGAGGAGTGGCATGGGAGCAAACTGCATGAATCAGCTGGGTTTGGAGACTCCAAAGGGAGCCATGCACCAGAGATGGAAACACTGGGTCACATCTGGCTGAACATAGAGTGTGGCCAGAGACCAAGGAGACAGGAAGGATTGACTGATTTTTCTCTGAGACCACACTGAGGAGTGAGACCCCGAGCTCTTAGCTTCTACGGGGCCAGAGATGGGGAGGGTGCAATTTTCATTTCCAACCTCCAAAGTTGTATGAAAAGCGTTCAGGGAACAAAAGCTCCCAAGAGACCCAAACTGAGCAGATTACTTAGCTCGGCCCTTGGCAAGAACAGTGCAATTCTGCCTGGGGTAAAAACATTTGAGAATCACTGCAACAGGCCCATCTCCCAGAAGATCATCAAGAACATTAAGCTAAGACCAAGTTCACCAATCAATAAGAACAAAGGAACTCCAGAGCTAGGGGAAAGCAATGCATACAATCATGCCTTCTTTCTGATGATCCTTCAGTCTTTCAAAGTTAAATATTTTTAATTTTATTTTTTCTTATTCTATTTTTTAAAAATTTTCCTCTTTCTTATTTTAATGTTTTTTAACTATTTTACCTTAGCAATACCTTTTTAAAAATCTTTTTTTTTTTAATTTTCATTGTTATAATCAGGTATCCCTTCCTTGTATTTAACCTTATTTTTTGTATACATATAGGTTTTTGTTTCTTTAAATTTTGGGGTTCAATTTCTTCTAATAAATCAAAATATACCTTAAATCTAGCACACGGCTTTGATCTAGTCTCCAAACCGATCACATTTTTTCCTCTTTATTTGTCTTTTCTTTTTTCAAACAACTTTTTACCAATTCCTTTTTTAGAATATTTTTAAAATTTTCATCTTTACAGTTATATTCTATCCACTCATCGTGTTTTCCCTTATTTTTGTATATATGTTTTTCTTTCTTTAAAATTTTGGGAGGCAGTTTCTTCTAACAGAACAAAATACATCCAAAATCAAGTGTGTGGCTCTGTTCTATTCACCAGTCTAATATATATATATATTTTTTTTCTTTTTTCTTTTCTTCTCCCTTCCTTCTCCCCCCAGTTTTGGGTCTCTTCTGATTTGGTTAGTATATATCTTTCTGAAGTCGTTGCTACCTTTTTAGTATTTTGTTCTCTCAATCATCTATTCTTATCTGGAAAAAAAAACAAGGCAGAAAAACTCATCAAAAAAAAAAAAAAAGAACAAGAGTCAGTATTGATGGGTAGGGAGCTAATCAATACGGACATTAGTAATATGTCAGAACTAGAGTTTAGAATGATGATCATCAAGGTGCTACCTGGGCTCAAAAGATCATGGAAGATATTAGAGAATCTTTTCTCGAGAAATAAAATCCCATTCTGGAGAAATAAAAAAACCTAAAATCTAACAAAGATGAAATAAAAAAAGGTATTGATAAGGTGCAATAAAAAATGAAGGCTCTTACTGCTAGGATAAATGAGGCAGAAGAGAGAATTAGTGATATAGAAGACCAAATGATGAAGAATAAAGAAGCTGAGAAAACGAGAGACAAACAACTACTGGACCAAAAGGAGAGAATTTGAGAGATAAGTAATACTACAAGATGAAACAATATTAGAATAATTGGGATCACAGAAGAAGAAGAAAGAGTGAGGGGCAGAAGGTATATTGGAGCAAATTATAATAGAGAATTTCCCTAATTTGACAAAAGGAACAAGCATCAAAATCCAGGAGGCACAGAGAACACTACTCAAAATCAGTCAAAATGGGTCCACACCCTGATATCTGATAGTAAAACTTACAAGTCTCAGTGACAAAGGGAAATTCCTGAAAGCAGCTTGGAAGAAGAGGTCTATAACATATGATGTTAGAAATATCAGATTGGCAGCAGACCTATCCACAGAGACCTAGCAGGTCAGAAAGGATAGGCGTGATATATTCAGAGGACTAAACAAGAAAAATATGCAGCCAAGAATACTATATCTAGCTAGAGTGTCATTGAAAATAGTAAGAGAGAGAAAAACTTTCCAGGACAAAGAAAAACTAAAAGAATTTGCAAATACCAAACCAGCCCTACCGGAAATATTGAAGGGGTCCTCTAAACAAAGAGAGAACCTAAAAGTAACAGACCAGAAAGGAACAGAGACAAAATACAGTACCACTCACCATACAGGAAATACAATGACACTAAATTCATAACTTTCAATAGTTACCCTGAATGTAAATGTGCTAAATGTCCCAATCAAAAGACACAGGGTATCAGAATGGATAAAACAAACAAACAAACAAAAAACAAAAACAAAAACAAGAAAAACAAGACCCATAAATATGCTATCTACAAGAAACTCATTTTAGACCCAAAGACCCCTCCAGATTTAAAGTGAGGGGGTGGAAAACAATTTACCATGCTAATGGACATCAAAAGAAAGCTGGGGTGGTAATCCTTAAATCAGATAAATTAGATTTTAAGCCAAAGACCATAATAAGAGACGAGGAAGGACACTATATCATACTTAAAGGGTCTGTCCAACAAGAAGATCTAAAAATATCTTAAATATCTATGTCACTAACATGGGAGCAGCCAATTATGGAAAGCAATTAATAACAAAATCAAAGAAACACATTGACAATGATACAGTAATTGTAAGGGACTTTAACACCCCCTCACCAAAATGGACAGATCATCTAAGCAAAAGATAAGCAAGGAAATAAAGGCTTTAAATGATACACTGGACCAGTATGACAGGAATATTTAGAACAACATGCAAATATTTAGAACAACCATCCAAAACAACAGAATACCCATTCTTCTCTAGTGCACATGGAACATTCTCCAAAATAGATCACATCCTGGGTCACAAATCAGGTCTCAATTGGTACCAAAAGATCATTCCCTACATATTTTCAGACCACAATGCCTTGAAACTAGAACTCAATCAAAAGCGGAAAGTTGGAAAGAACTTAAATACATGGAGGCTAAAGAGCATCCTACTTAAGAATGAATGGAGCAACTAGGAAATTAAAGAAGAATTGAAAAAATAATTCATGGAAACAAATGAAAATGAAAACACAACTGTTCAAAATCTCTGGGACACAGCAAAGGCAGTCCCGAGAGGAAAATATATAGCAATACAAACCTTTCTCAAGAAACAAGAAAGGTCTCAAATATACAGCCTAACCCTACACCTAAAGGAGCTGGGGAAAGAACAGCAAAGAAAGCCTAAACCCAGCAGGAGAAGAGAAATAATAAAGATCAAAGCAGAAATCAATGAAATCGAAACCAAAAGAAGAACAGAACAAATAAACAAAACTAAGAGTTGGTTCTTAGAAAGAATTAATAAGATTGACAACCCCTGGCCAGATTTATAAAAAAGAAATGAAAAATGACCCAAATTAATAAAATTATGAATGAAGGAAGGGAGATCACAACCAACACCAAAGAAATACAAACAATTATAAGAACATATTATGAGCAATTATACACCAGGAAATTGGACAATCTGGAAAAATGGGTGCATTCCTAGAGACATATAAACTACCAAAATTGAGCCAGGAAGAAATAGAAAACCTGAATGGACCCATAATCAGTAAGGAAATTGAAGCAATCACCAAAAATCTCCCAACAAACAAGAGACCAGGGCCAGGTGGCTTCCCAGGGGAATTCTACCAAACATTTAAAGTATTAATACCTGTTCTCCTGAAACTGTTCCAAAAAATAGAAATGGAAAGGAAACTTCCAAACTCATTTTATGAGGTCAGCATTACCTTAGATTCCTAAACCAGACAAAGACCCCACCAAAAAGGAGAATTACAGACCAATATCCTTGATGAACACGGATGTGAAAATTCTCACCAAAATACTTGCCAATAAGATTCAACAGTACATTAAAAGGATTATTCACCATGACCAACTCAGATTTATTCCTGGGCTGTAAGATTGGTTCAACATCCAAAAAATCAACCAATGTGATACAATACATTAATAAAAGAAAGAACAAGAACGATATGATACTCTCAATAGATGCTGAAAGAAACATTTGACAAAGTACAGCATCCTTTCTTGATCAAAACTCTTCAAAGTGTAGGGAGAGAGGGTACATACTGTTAGGGCCAATTTAATGTTAAAACCTGTTTAACTATTAGGGCCTGCTTAGCCAGAGCGACTCCATATTGCCTAGGTAGCCATATTGTTGTTTACATCCGCGGACTTCATTCCAGGAGTGAACACCCCAGTAGTTCCTGGTATCAGTTCCGGGTATCGATTCCAGGAGTAAACGCCCTAACAATAGAAGCCACATACCTTGAGTTCTGCGGTTATGCTCTATAAAACCAGCCTGTGAGATCGGGACAGGGTCGCTCTCTTTGGAGGCAGCCCTGGCCGGTCAGTCTGACTTCTAATGCTTGGCATAGAATAAAGCTTTGCATAACTTTCACTTTGTCTCAGTCTCATTCCTTTGATAACGGATCCCAACACATACCTCAATATCATCAAAGCCATCTACAGAAAACCCACAGTGAATATCATTCTCAATGGAGAAAAACTGAGACTTTCCCCTAAGTTCAAGAACATGGCAGGGTTGTCCACTATCACCACTGCTAATCAACATAGTACCAGAAGTCCTACCCTCAGCAATCAGACAACAAAAAAGAAATAAAAGGTATCTGAATCAGTAAAGACGTCAAACTCTTTCTCTTTGCAGATGATATGATACTTTATGTGGAAAACTTAAAACACTCCACTCCAAAACTACTAGAACTCATACAGGAATTCAGTAAAGTGCCAGGACATAAATCAATACACCGAAATCAGTTGCATTTTTATACACCAACAGCAAGACAGAAGAAAGAGAAATTAAGGAGTCAATCCCATTTATAATTGCACCAAAACCATAAGATACATAGGGGTAAACCTAACCAAAGAGGCAAAGAATCTGTACTCAGAAAACTATAAAGTACTCATGAAAGATATTGAAGAAGACACAAAGAAATTGAAAAATGTTCAATGCTCATGGATTAGAAGAACAAATATTGTGAAAATGTCTATGCTACCTAAAGCAATCTACACATTTAATGCAATCCCTATCAAAACACCATCATTTTTTTTTTAAGAAATGGAACAAATAATCCTAAAATTTATATGGAACAAGAAAAGACCACTAATAGCCAGAGGAAGGTTGAAAAAGAAAACCAAAGCTGGTGGCATCACAATTCCAGACTTCAAATTCTATTACAAAGCTGTAATTATCAAGATCGTATGGTACTGGCACAAATACAGACACACAGATCAGTGGAACAGAATAGAGAGCCTAGAAATGGCCCCTCAACTCTATGGTCAACTAATCTTTGACAAAGCAGGAAAGAATGTCCAATGGAAAAAGACAGTCTTCAACAAATGGTGTTGGGAAAATTGGACAGCTACATGCAGAAGAATGAAACTGGACCACTTCCTTATACCACACACAAAAATAGACTCAAAATGGATGAAAGGGGGCACCTGGGTGGCTCAGTGGGTTGGGCCTCTGCCTTTGGCTCCAGTCATGACCTCGGGGTCCTGGGACTGAGCCCTGCATTGGGCTTTCTGCTCAGCAGGGAGTCTGCTTCCCCCTTTCTCTCTGTCTGCCTCTCTACCTGCTTGTGATCTCACTCTGTGTCAAATAAATAAATAAAAATAAATAAATAATGGATGAAAGACCTCAATGTGAGACAGGAATCCATCAAAATCCTTGAGGAGAACACAGGCAGCAACCTCTTCGACCTCAGTTGCAGCAACTTCTTTCTAGAAATATCACCAAAAGCAAGGGAAGCAAGGGCAAAAATGAACTATTGGGACTTCATCAAGATTAAAAGCTTTTGCACAGCAAAGGAAACAGTCAACAAAACCAAAAGACAAATGCCAGAATGGGAGAAGATATTTCCAAATGACATTATAGATAAAGGGCTGGTATCTAAAATCTATAAAGAACTTATCAAACTCAACACCCAAAGAACAAATAATCCAATCAAGAAATGGGCAGAAGACAGGAACAGACATTTTTGAAAGAAGACATCCAGATGGCCAACAGACACATGAAAAGTACTCGACATTACTTTCCACCAGGGAAATACAAATCAAAACCATGGTGAGATACTACCTCACACCAGTCAGAATGGCTAAAATGAGCAAGTCAGGAAATAACAGATGTTGGTGAGGATATGTGGAAAGGGGAACCCTCCTAGATTGTTGGTGGGAATGCAAGCTGGTGCAGTCATTCTGGAAAACAGTATGGAGGTTCCTCAAAAAGTTGAAAATAGAGCTATCTTAAAACCCAGCAATCACACTACTGGGTATTTACCCTAAAGATACAAATGCAGTGATCCGAAGGGGCACATGCACCCAAATGTTTTTAGCAGCAATGTCTACAATAGCCAAACTAAGGAAAGAACCTAGATGTCCATCAACAGATGAATGGATAAAGAAGAGTTTATATATATACAATGGAATACTATGCCCATCAATAAAACAAAAACAAAACAACAACAACAAAAACCCCCAAAATCTTGCCATTTGCAATGACATGGATGGAACTAGAAGGTATTATGCTAAGTGAAGTAAGTCAATCAGAGAAAGATAATTATCATATGATCTCTCTGATATGAGGAATTTGAGAGGGAGGGCAGGGGGTTGTGGGGGGTATGGAGGGAAACAATGAAACAAGATGGGATCAGGAGGGAGAAAACCCTAAGAGACTTAATCTCACAAAACAAAATGAGGGTTGCCAGGGAGAGGGGAGTAGGGATAGGGTGATTGGGTTATGGACATTGGGGAGGATATGTGGTATGGTGAGTGCTGTGAAATGTGTAAGCCTGATTCTCAGACCTGTACCCCTGGGGCAAATAATACATTATATGTTAAAAAAAAATCCCCCAAATCAAGGATATTTAACAAATAACCTAATTAGCTGCAGTAAGAAGATTTTTTTTCATTTAGCCATAATGACCTTGGGTGAATTATCTCTACCTGTCAATGACAATTTTCTCATTGGCAAAATGTAGAGAGTAGCAGTACTTACCGCAGAGGACTTTTGCGGGTTTAAATATGCAACCAAGTGTCAACATCCTAAGGCAAAATCTGGTAAATGCTGCATAGGTGTTTATGCTGCTGCTTCTATTATTTGCTGAATATTTAGCTACTAAGTCTGATCATAAATTTAATATAGGCAAATCAACAATGGTGACTCACACACAACTAACTACTTTCTAAATAAACCATAGTAAAATACCCAGTCATGCTTCATCCAGCAAACAAGTTTGTAATTTATAATACCTAGAATGTGGGTTCTAAAGAAAGTACAAGTAATGGGTTGTACTTTCCACTTCCAGTTGCATTCTTTCTTCTAAAAGATATAATTTTTAGCTTTAAAATCCATTACCACACACTAAATCCTCACAAAAGACAGAAAATGTGGATATAAATAGTAACAGAAAATCATTTAACCTCACAACATAACAGGAAATTTGTTCATAATAAGTCCCAATTATTTAAAAAATAGACACTTAAAATTAAACATAATTCTTCTAAAGAAAAAAGAGGCTGGTATCAGTCAAATGAAATTCCATTTACATTTTTTCTGACTACACACTCATAATAATAGTGTTTTTCCTTTCCCTTGCTGGCTTACTTAAAAGAACTCCAGTTGGATTTATGTATTTAAAGATTAAATAACTACAAAACTACAAAGAAACTAGTATCAAAGGGCAAAAGGACATAATCTTCCAGCTCTATGAATTAGTTAGCTATTCCTTTCATAAGTGAAGGGGAAGGGATATATGGCCCAGTTCATTAATCTATAGGATTTGACAAACAATGTTGAGAGGCTCTCAGAGGCTAGTCCCTCACAATGAAAAAGAGTGTCTATGGCAAATGACAGCCCCCTGGGAGGAAGGTCTGAGCCCTTTATAAAAGCCCTTGATTCAAACATATCCATGGAGCACATGCCTGCAGTGTTCAACAATTTATGCTTTAGTTGTTACATTTTAAATCTGAGCCACAATGAGGAGAGAAAACATTTTCTCTTCAGTGAAAGGAGTAAAAACCACAAGACTGAGTAGTAAAATGAAATTTCCTGTGTCTTTGTGTGAAAAGCTAATATTAGTGAATATAGCTGGGATACTAAATATATTTTGTTTAACTAATACTAGTGAGCGCATTTACTAATATAATTTGTACCAAAATTCCATTTGATTTTATTTCTTTTGATATTATTACTTGAATGACTGAAATTGTCTGGATTAAAATATAAATATATCCTTGATCTTGTGTTATAGGTCCTTTAAGCTATAAGAATCTGTATTAATGTAAGTGAGCAAGTAACAATGTTTATTATAGATCAAGAAATTGCATACTAGCTGAAATTCATTATAAAAACTGGAGTCAAGACTCTCTTATTCAGACATTTATTCACTAGAAACAAATTAAACATTTTAGTCTATAATATTGTGACACCTGAGAAGTATTAATGCTTCTTTTTATTTACAGATGCTCAGAAACACAGACTTTTACACATGCGCACAATGATGATCAATTATAATGTCTACTTGAATATTGCTTTATACAGAATTTTATATAGCACATCATATGGTGTGTTCACTTTTTATTTTATTCATTCATCATTACTGCCATGTGTTTTGTATGATAAAAGACAATGGGAGATGTTGGGGAGGGTGGTGAGATTATAAAATAGGAGAAATTTAAAGACATAGTGACACCCTCAGGGAATTTAATTTTCATTGCTTTAGGTTCATGAATGTTCCACATAGAACTATTGGAGATTTCATGCAATGCTGCCTCGTCAATTGGTGAATGACTTCCATTTGTATGTACAATGTATAAAACATTCTTCAACTCAACTATATCTTACTTATATTAGCTGATCTTTGCACTTGTATTATATAGTCACTTTTGAAAATAATTCTTTCATAGGACATTTCCAAATATGTAAACATGACTCATGATTTGTAAAATAGCAAAAACTTTGATCTACAATTTTAGGATAAAACGTTATTACTATAATAATCTCCTGCATATATAGAAGACTTCTTTCATATTCCCTTAATCAAATTAAAAAAAAAAAAACCTCCAGACTGCATATATAAACCAATCTGTTACATATTAGTTCAAGTATCTGTATAAAATAAATATTGATTCAGACATGCTATAATAAATCCATAAACAGCACTTCTCCACATTTACTTTGAAGACAAATTACCCAGGGAGGTAAAGATGTCATTCCCTTTATCACAGATCCAATTTTAAGACATGTCAAGGAATAAAAATGTATGACTCTTAGGCGACTTTGCTCTGCTCAAGCTGAGGAATGCAAGCCAGGGTGTACTATTATTGTTAGACTACAAAGATAAGACCACCCTGAGTGGCTCGTATGAACACTGTCACAGCTGCTTCTTTTCTCTTTGAAATCATTCAAAGTGATGCATGAAGACGAGGCTGCTTTTATCGGCCTCCCACTCGGGGTCTATTTAGCCCACTGAGGAAAATACTTGTGATACACTGCTGACAGAAAACAAAACATGATCCAAACAGCAGGGCTGCTACTCACAGGATATTATTATGTCAATCAAGGGATGCAGCTGTGATAGAGAAAAATCTTCTAACACAAATATATTAGGGAGAGGGAAAGAAGGACTATTTGTGCTTGTACATATGAGTGTTGGGTACATTGATAATGGTCCTATAGCAAGATGATCTGTTAAAAATGAAAAAAGAAAAGAAAAGAAAGAAAGGATGGGAAAGGAAAGGAGAGGAGAAAAAAAAGGAAAAGAAGAAGAGAAAAGGGAAGGGAAGGAAAGGGAAGGAAAAAAAAGAAAAGAAAAAGAAAGGGAATGGAAAGAAAAGAAAAGGAAAAGAAAGGAAAGGAAAAAAAAAAAAAAGAAAAGGATCCTGGAAATCAGTTTCATCATCATTACCATTATTGTCACATTTTTTTTCCTCTGCCATAAAGCACCACCCATTCCAACTGAGTTAGGTGCATGGATCAATGTAGAACAAAACAAAAACTGAACCACTGTCTCCACATCACCAGAAACAAATGAGATAAAGATGTAAAATATATTACCTGTAATAACATAAAAAGCACTGCTACATGTGCAATACATAAATTGCATTCTTTAATATTTACAAAACCCTAAATATAGGTGTTTTTCCTACTTCACAGCTAAGAAAATTGAACTTCACAAAAGCTAAGTAACTTGACCAAGAGCATAAAGCTGTAAAAAGTACTGAGATTCAAACCACATCTCTGATATTTTTCCATCATATCACTGTAAGGTTATTTTTCCTTTCCATATACCTAAATGCATTTAGAACCAGATCTGGATTTTTTAATGAAATGGATAAAAGAATTTATTTTTGTTATATCTTGTTATGTTAATATATGTAGAGGCTATTGATTTACTAAGAGCCCCCTTTAAATATTCTGTTAATAGCTAGATAATTCTAATAGGTATCTTAGAGGTTATTTAATTTTACTGTAGAGAAGTATGTTTTAAGATTAAAGAAAATTAATAAATGTATTTATCAATCATTTGCTTGAAAATTTGCTTGATTTTTCTAAAAAGATCTTTAACTTTCTTATCAGTATCAATATAACATGAAAGTCCTCTAAAACTAAATGGACTAAAAATATAAATAATTGACATGCAAAAACTTTTTGAGGAAAGTGAAGCATCAAAATTATTAATAAGTAGAGACTATACTAAAGTTCTTTATATGCATATCTGAATGAAAAAACATGTGGGATAATGGGAAAGGCTGCCATGATATAAAGGTACAGTTGAAGCAAAGCTATTAGGACTTTCTCCAATATTTCTGAATCCAAAAAAAATGCAGAAAGTCTCAGAAACAATTCTGAGAATACTGCTTTGAACAGTTCTTTAAGGATATAATGTTTGATCCATGGCTGATCAACTTAAAAACTAAACTTTAAATATATTTTCCCTCCTACCCAATTGTTCCAATCAGTTCCTTTCATTAAACTCTGCATGGCTAGTTCACTACTCTCCCATCTACCAATCTGTCCTTCCTTGATTTCTATTTTTCTGTTAGAATTGAGGCTTGATATTCATTTCCCAGTTACACCCTATGACCCTCTCAAATGTGGTTTAATTTTTCTTGGGAAAAATTAACTGAACTGGCTTCTTGGGACTAAGAATGGTGTATTTCATCCCTGTTTAAATTGCCCTGAGACTCTCTTTTCTTACTTAGCAGGCACTATGACTATACAATAGATAAGAAAAAGGAGAGATAATTTGTTCACCATTCCACAAGCATACTCATAATCAAAAGTTCACTTACAACAAGCCATAATAAAAAGAGTCTATGTGTAGAATTTTGAAAGTTGACTCTATCTATGTGTAACCCCAAAGTATCTTAGTTATTGCTTTCTGCATTTGGATCAAAAACTATATCCAGGGGCGCCTGGGCGGCTCAGTGGGTTGAGCCGCTGCCTTCGGCTCAGGTCATGATCTCAGGGTCCTGGGATCGAGCCCCGCATCGGGCTCTCTGCTCGGCAGGGAGCCTGCTTCCTCCTCTCTCTCTGCCTGCCTCTCTGTCTACTTGTGATCTCTCTCTCTGTCAAATAAATAAATAAAATCTTAAAAAAAAAAAAAAAAAAACTATATCCAAAGCATATAAAATATATGTTGAAGGTTACAAATAGACATCTTTATTAAAAAAAAAAAACCCTGATCATTTAAAAAATCCATTAATTTTAGCAACAACTGATTTGAGAAAATGTTAATTTATTTTTTCCATAGGTAATCTATGAAAAAAATGGGGCAAAATTTTTCAAAACCACTTTAGTGGTTTATAGAATTTTTCTAAAATATTGTAAAAAGCAATGTAATTTCTGATTTTTGTTTTGTAACATAGACATAGCCTTCTATTTTTTAATGTAAAGTATTTTCAGTATTTACTTTTTAACTTACGAATTACACTCACTTTGGAAATATTTGTTTAGTAATGGCATAGATATTTATCTTCCTCTGATGATTAAAATCTAATCTGAAGAAAGAATGATTGATTATAGAACATTTCTGAGACTTTTGGGTCAATTCTTTATTGATGACTTTGCAAATTCTCAAATGCCACAGCGCTCAACCAAAGCATAGTCTATGTAGTGTTCATTTATAATTTCTCAGCCACTAAATAATTTACTTTAGTGTAAAATGTATCATATGTTCATTTAAAAGTAAAGTTGTCTACATGTAATCCATACTACAAAAACAGCAGACTTGTTTTATGACATAATACAATCACTGAAACTTTTTGCCTAGACCCATGATCCTTCCAAATCTTTGTGGCCATAACCTTTGTTAAGGCACTAATTTATTTTAAAGATAAAGAGTCATTTATGCTTTTAAAGATAACGTCAAGTCTTAGACCAACTAATAGCTTTACAAAGAATAGTAGGCATATTATGAAAAGTGTTTACTTTAAAATGTATTTGTCTCACTTTGGGGCCAATTCCAAGGAGGCAAAATACAATTTTAAAGTAAAAAGAAAAGAATGAAAATTTTAATTTTCATCATATTCTTAAACAATATAAAATTGACAAGTCAATAGTGGACAGATGTTGAGATGATGCCTAACAGGCAATGAATAGTTTCTTTGTTTGTGATGAAGTAATGTTTTGGTGAAACTTGTGTAGACTATCATCACTAAAAGCTGGCTGGTTTTCATTTTCAAATTATTGTAAAACTGCTTTAATAAAGAAGTCATTCTAACTGAATGCCAAACTTCCTATGGAGCCAAACATTTCTTGAAAAATAAGATCTGGTTTGGGTCATTTAAAATCTTTATTAGTTTTTAAGAATGCACCTTTTGTGTCTTTCTAAAATTTCAGAAGGATTTGAAAACATCTTCAAGTTAGAGTAGAATCATATTTTAACATTATGGTACAGAAGAGGGATAATTGTGAATTAGAAACACATTCATCGAGGGCCTGTTACGTGCAAAGTACTCTGCTGCAGACAGAACAATATGGAAATGCATCATTTTTCTAATACTACCACTGTATCCAATATAGTCTTGCAGCCTATACAGTTGATGCTAGCTTTTTTTCCATCTAATGCCAAGATTGCCATGTGTTAGAGAAGCATAGGAAAGCCCCTATTTCATTACATTGAAGGACAACTCATATGTGTTGGAATTACAAAGGACAGAACTGGCAGCACTCATAGAGGATAGTGTCCATTATCGTCAGTTACCCAGATGGAGAGGCAACCTGAAGAAACACTCTGATATCAGGGACCCCAACTCCCACTTTAAAAATCATCCTTACTCTAATATGTACAGTATACTTGGAAATACTGACAAATAGGCTTGAAAAGAAACAGCTAGAAAATAACTCTAAGAGGAATAGTCAAGCACAAGAGATGCATTTCCCAAATCTGTTGGCAACCTGCATGCTCGTAAATTTTCAAATAAAACACTTAGTAATTAGATATTCTGCTCAAAAATTTTTTTAGTCTTTCTTGAAAAATTAATTGTTATATTAAAAGTAAATATTAGGTGGAAGAAAAAATTTAAAATAGTTAAACTTGGAACTGCTCTGCTTAAAATATTGAGAAGGGAGAGAAACACCTATAAGTTTCTCCTGGCCCTTAGGCCTCTTCAACTCTAGTTTGAAAATCACTGCTTTAGGTAATCAAAATCTTCCAGAATACTCTAATTGCCCTGCATAAAATCACATCATATGACCATACTCAAGTCCACTAAGCATTGGCTCTGGTTGGCTGCTGAGTGATACCTGAAGTCAGTAATCTACTATGGAGAAACCTCAGCCACCATTCCTGTGCCTCTAATCTGATAGTAAAAATAATATTTTAAGAGTTTTCTCATGACAAATTGCCAGAACAGGGAATATGTTGAACCACCCTGCCTTAGGGTATCAGGCATTCTTCAAATGTAATGGACTGCTTGACTGGAAAAGATGAATAGATACCTCAGAAATCTTTCTGCCTAGTGTCCGTCCCTAGTAACATTAAATGGCTTACTGCAGTGCAGGAGGGGCAAGAACTTTCAAGGAAATCAGCAGGAGCTCTGTAAACTTGTTCTGTTTTCCTATGGATGACAGCCAGTACCCATTTCTTCAAACTTGCAAGGATCCAAGCCTTCCTGGAGGCCAGCCCTGGGGACAAAGGTGCTTCTCCAAAGCTGTTACAGATAGGGACATTTGGGCTGAATGAGAAACACAGTAAACAAAAGCAAAAACTACTAATTCGAAATACTGGCTATACAACACATACTTCCTTCCTAGTCTTTCACTCCTTACAAAGACCAAACTGGATGCTTTCTGTTGCATACAAGAAACTAAGTCTTTGAAACTGATTAAAAAAATCATCAGCATTAAGGAACAGGACTTTGGAAGAGCATCTGAATAAAGTAGGATGAGGCTTGACTTTTGTATTTGGAAAAAAACAATGATAAAATTACAGCAAATATAGGGCCAGTCTGCAAATCTATGGTTTTCTCAATTTCTTTGAATTTACATAGCCCAATAGAGAAAAAGCTTCAAGTCTCTCTTCTTGTAGGGGAGAGAGAGAGAGAGAGAAAGAAAGAAAGGAAGAAAGAAAGGGGCTGTGACCAAAGATAAACACAACCAAGTTACTTCCACATTCAACTGGCTCTAAAGTGCATGAATTGCTGGAATCAAAATTTACTGTTCCTTTGTGTTCCTTCAAGAAACTGTCCTACCCCCCCCAAAAAAAAAAAAAAAGAAACTGTCCTACCCAAGAGAAATCATAATATAAATTATACACTCATGTGAAGTGTGCATTTTTATGAAGAGCCAAACAACCAAGGTTTACTGGATAGAAATTTACTGAATCCAAATTTAATTGGAAGTAATAGGTTCACACGTGGAAAACCTGATGTTACAAAATAAATTTAATATAGTCAGTAATTGTCAATTCAATATGCATGTCTGAAATTTCTCACTGAGGTTGGGGGTCTATGAAATCTCTCTGAATTGTACTAAAACACATTTTTAATCAGTTTTTATTGTCTTTCACTTTATAAGTCAATCACAATTATTTGTTTTTTATTTCAAATAGGCCTTTGCACATCTTTATATAATTTGAAACTAGTTTGTGACATATAAATGTCAAGCAAAATATTATAAGTGAATTCAGTATTATATTCCCAAAATGTATTACTGATATATTTAGAAGTTTAAAAGTAGGCATTACTTTAAATCACACCACGGCATATATCACATATATAAATCTACATGTGTTATTTTCCTGTTTAAGTCCCTGTAAATCTCTCTAGGTGAGACCTTTAACCTGGAATGCAAAGACTTCAGTGCATTGGGTCCAATATTCTATCTCAGACTATGGAAGCACAGGGCCATTTGTGGAAGGGTATGAAAACCATTCACAAACTAATTTAAACCTCTTTTAAACTTTCAACTCATTTTATCTCTTATGATATTGATGTAATTCAATCCATAACATACTGTTAATACAGTATATAGAAAAGAATACTGGATATTATATTAATTTCCCTAAATACATCTCTTTCAAGCTACAAATGTTAGCCATTATCTTTAATATACTATAAAATTCTGAACAAATTTCAACAAAAAATTGTTTTTTTTTATTTTCTTCCCTAGACTTGGGAACTCTTATTTTTCTATTTTCATTATACTCTTCTAATCCTCTCTGGATAATTTATGTCCTCTTTGCTGCATCACTCTCAATTGTAGCAACCAAAACTGTATATAATATTCACAGCACATTGATTATTTCCTATATGATCTTCTTCCTGATATTGTTTGGAGTTTTGGAAAACAACTATAATTTTCCAAGAATTATCTATATAGAATTCCCAGATTCTTCTATATTCTTTAGCATCATAAAATGTCTGCAATTTTGTCTCGGATGTGATCATTTTAATACAAGCCATCCTCAATTTTATAATAAACTTTGCACACTATCTTAGCAAAAAAAAAAATGCCTTGTTTCAGTCATAAGTAAAATGTAACATTATCAAATCATTTTTGCTTATATTATCCATAGAGCCAACATTATATGGTTCCAAGTTTCATTATTTGCTTGAATTATTTATATATGTTCTTCAGGATTATTACTTTATTTATTCATACAGTAAAAAAAAAAATAGCCCCTCCAGTGTGCAATCTAGGTTAAGAATATAGTTTTCACATTAATTAATTTTCTCCCACTCTAATTCTGTGGTGTTTATTCACTTCCTCAATCAATGATTATTGAAAACACTTTAGCTGTCAGGCATTTGCCTCACTGCAGGGGTTACAATGATGAGCATAAAAATGGGGACAGAAAAGATCCCTCACCTTTGCAAAGTGTACCTCCAGATAGAGAGCTCCATTCTATTATAGGTGTGGGTACTTTGACATTGTGTTGTGATGTTCTCTGACCTTCGAAGTTTTTTTTTTTTTTATTGGACCATCTTATAATATCAAAGGATATGTCCAATTTATGTGATAAACAATTATTTCCTTAAGCATATTGCTTACAGTATAGAAAGTACTGTATTAGATGTGCTACTCTATTCATAAATTAAGATGCACAGTAACTAACTAAGGTATGTGCTAACATAATTATTTTAGAATCAAAAAACCGAGGCCCAGAAATTTTTAAATAATTTCCACAATGTCGTACAGCTAGTTCAGGGGCTAAGTGATGTGAATTTTGAGCCCTGAGCCCCCCTGACTCCAAAATTTATTATCTTTCTAGCTCTTTTAATATTGTGTTTAACTCTTTTCAACTCTAAAAGTTCCAAATAGTAGATGCAAAGGTTATTAGGCATCACTATGATTATTATGATAAAATTGCTAACTCTTAGCAACTGGTATACACAATTTAAAATGTCTAAGTGAGGATGCCTGGCTGGTTCAGTTGGTTAAGTGTTTGCCTTTGGCTCAGGTCATGATCCAGCAGTCCCAGGATCAGTCTAGCATCAGGCTCCCTGCTCAGTGGAGAGTCTCCTTCTCCCTCTGACCATCCCCACTCCCATGCTCTCTCTCTTTCACATAAATAAATAAAATCTTTGAAAATAAATAAATAAATGAATGAATGAATAATAAATAAATAAAATGGTTAAGTGAATTGGTTATATATCCAAATGCAAAAGTCAATTCATTTTCAGTCATGTATCCCTCAGGTTCAATGAATATAAATAAAGTCTTGGCTCTCTTCAAAACATTAGGAAATATGTATGAAAATAATCTGAACATTTTAGGTAAGATATATTAATTTTTAAAATAAATTTGATTACTATTTTAATCTAGCGAACAATGGATCAAACCACAATGGCAATATAACAAAGTGAGAATTCTTACAAATTGTAACTTAGTAGCAGTTATTTATGATCTAGTAATGTTACAGATTTTCTATATAACATTCAAATCCCTATATATCAAATAGCAGTTTCAGTTAAATGTCAGCAGTTATCTCTTTAAGTCAACAAACTGAAGAGTTACTGGTAACAGAAGTAGTCATAGAAAACTATTTTTCCACTGGAAGTTTAACTGACATTTACTTGTACTTCTAAAAATATTTGTAAATGTTACTATACGGTATTTGCTTATCTTTCTTCTTTTATTTTTATTTTATAATTTTTAATTAGCACCATTAATGGGTTGGTCTTTCTACCTATGTGTTTTTATCTCTACATATAAAGTAAGTCAATGATTGAAATATTTATACAGAGAGATAATATATATTATATATTATGTGCATTATGTATGTATATGATATAAACTATTGTATATATAATTGGTAATATTTTTTATGATAGATGTTTGTTAATTAAAGCTTTAGGAACCAAAATAACCAAAATATCAGTTATTCTCCCAAAATACCAATTCAAAGAAAGCCTTTGTTCTTTTATTAGTCTTCAGAAGACTGCTTCATTACAAATCAATATTCACTTTCAACACTGCACAATATACCTTATTACTCACTAAAAATTCAAAAAAGCTCTATATTTACTGTTAGCCACTAGTTTCTCCATTACTTTGTCATAATTTATTGATGTTCTCACCTGTTAAACGCAAGCATGTATTAATCCCTAGCAAATAAATGTATATCTCTGGTGTTAGATTCTACCTACATAATAACATTTCTATTGTTTCCATAAAATTAATTCATAGAAAATACCCATGGATTAATTAACTTGATATAAAAGAAAAAATTCATTGAGGCAATAATTAAATGCTAAGCTATATTTCCTATATAATTGAATATATAACCACAAATATTCAAATGTATTAATATCAAGATTTAGAAATATAAAAAATATTAAAAAATGCAAGCCTACTTGGTTTGGAAAAATGAATCTCTTGGTATATTTACATATTTTTTGACTAGCCCTGAGCCTACATCTCAGGCTCATGCTTTTTTTTTATGGCATTTGCAATTAATAGCCCCCCACCTTATTTCCTACAAGAATGTATGTAAGTGCTTCCACTCTTGAGAGTCACTGAATTACATTAATTAAAATTAAACATTTTTCTTAGCACAGTATAGACCTTATTTAGAGAAAGGGTAACACTTTCATGAAGCACTACTGAGGAGAAAAGTCAGCTTCAAGACACAAGGACTACTGTTTCCTTTCACAGCTTTGTTTTAAATCTTCCCTTGTTTTTTCTCAACAAACCATGGCACAATGCTCCTGCATGTTCCCCTCCCAAACTGGGGCTGTCAATACCAGGTTGTTCGGCCCCTGAATATGTGAGCAGGCTAGAGTCGGTCTTCCCATGAAAATCAAGTCAATGACCTGCCTCCTTGGCTTCTTGTGAACTAAAAGACAACCATAATTTTTCATCCTTTCCATTCTCACGTGTTGTAAATGTTCACTCAAGTCCACAATCCAATACAAAAATGCATTAATTCCTCCAAAGTGAGTTCACCGTGCATGATTTAATTATAGCCAATTGGACATACTTTAACTTTACTTTTCTGAAAAAAATAACTCAAGGATCTATCTCTAAGAAAATTTCGATTCAATAGCTTTGCATTGCCCTTACCTAATCATGTGGAAGAAAACGAGGTTTTGTGCTATTGATTTATCAAAAAAAAAAAAAAAAGAGTGTAGCCATAAAAGTTTTACCCACACATTTTTTTCTCCTCAAAGACTCAAGTTTAGCCAAGTGACAACTTTTCTATTTCCCACCACTTACTGTACCCCAACTTAACGTGCAAAAATTAAGGACCACTGCTACTGCTTTTATTCTAATCCTTCACATTTTGCAGTTGGTGTTGAAGTCAGATACACAAAATTACACACAGTTTTCCAAGATTTGCATTTAAAAGATTGTATACCAGCTTCAAAACAGGTTGCTTTTCGGTGACCATAGAAACATCAGAAAAATTGGAAAATTCAGTCCACTGAACTTCAAATGACTTTATTAAAGTGTCACTAATCAGAGTTAAAAGACACAAAGTTTTAGTGTTAGGCCGAACAAAGTGAATAACTCTCAAAGTCTAATGATCTACTAAGAGCATTACTTAAAACTGAAAAAAAGTCTAGTTGAAAGCAAATTAAATAAGGAAACTTTTATTGCTTTCTCCAAAAGATTGATCTCATATAGATAAGGCAGCTCAGCTTAACTGTGATACTGAGTATTGTGCTCTCTGGCTGGGAAGCTGGGAAAATCTGCCTATTAACATTTAAAGGACTATCTGTATATGTATAAATTATAAACCATAAAATATAAATAAGATATATATGTAAACTACAACCCTTGGAAACTCTGTGTGTACTCGAATCTAATTATAAACCAATAAGAAATTCCAATATGCAAATGCAAATCAAAGTTCATTAATAATGCATGCCAGACAATATTTAGGAGAAAGGAAAATCATTAAGTGCTACTAAAAAAATCTACACACTAGCTATAGGCGTGAAAGATAAGATTTTTCTATATTATATTTTCTTCTAATAAAAAAAGTGAAGGAAACCAACACATAACTTATGTATCATTTTTTGTGGTATCAAAGGCAACCTCTAAGATTAGCTAAAATGGTTATAATAACAACATGAACAAAAATCCCAGAAAAATATTAGAGGAAAATAACTTATTAAAAGGAAAATAACATTTATTATTATTATTATCCCTTTTTCCCCTAATGGTTCTTAAAAGGTCCTTAGACATTCTCTTTGGCCTTAAGCACAAGATTAATAGCAGAAGAAACCTGAATTTTACTGATATCACTTCAAACTTAGAATCTCCAAGTCCAAAACACAGAGAAGGCAAAGTCAGCAACCTCACTGCCCAATTTTCTTCTTTTACAGAGTTGTTATTTTCCACTGCTTACTCCAGTGTAAAAATACATTGTGTAAGCAGGATAATGACCTACTTCATTCCCTATTCCCTCCAGGAGACACCTGGACATTCACCTAGTTCACCAATTTCACAAAATCTTTGATCACCTATAATGTGTACAAGAAAGTGTCAGCAATTCTAGGACTGTGGTTAGAGAATGATCTTTGTTTCTATCAGAAATTGAAATATGACCAAATTACAAACATACCTCCTAAAGTTAGAAGAGAAAATAATCTGAAGGCAATAGCTACAATAGCACCAAAAAAGCTAAACCCAGTTATTCATAAAATTCACTTCAATGAATTCATTTCTTTAAATTTATTGATCATTGCCCTATACCAGGCACCACTGTAGACACTAAAGATGTTTTATTCAAAGTCCACACTTAATATCTCTTGGATATGCTCAGGTAAAATTTACAGCACTGTTCAACTTTTATCAGGAACTCCTTGTTTTTTTTTTTTTTTACTGGATTATAACTGACATACAATGTTATATTAGTTTCAGGTGTACAACATATTGATTCAACAATACCATACTTTACTTGGTGCTCACCACAATAAGCCTATCACCATCTGTGACCTACATTATTACAATATTATTGCTTATACTCTTAATGCTGTAGTTTTCACCTTTGTGACTACTTTATAATTGGAAGTTCATCCCTCTTAATCCCCTTCACCTATTTCACCCATATCCCCACTTCAGCAACCACCAGTTTATTTTCTGTATTTAAAAGTCTGGTTTTTTGTTTGTTTTGTTTTGTTTTGTTTTTTGGATTCCACATATAATAAATGGAAAGATAAACTCATGTGTTTGGGGTTAATATTGTTAAAATGTCCGTATTACCCAAAGCAAACTATAGATTTAATGCAAGCTCTGTCAAAATACCAATAGTGTTTTTCACAGAACTAGAGCAAATAATCCTAAAACTTGTGTAGAACTACAAAAGACCTTGAATAGTCAAAGCAATCTTAAAAAAGAACAAAGCTGGAGGCATCATAACCCCAGATTCCAAAATATACTACAAAACTATACTAATCAAAATAGTATGGTACTGTCATAAAAATAAACACAATCAATGGAACAAGATTGAGAACCCAAAAATAAACTTGCACATATATGGTCATTTAATCTGCGACAGAGAAGCAAGAATATTTAATGGGGAAAAGACAGTCTTTTCAATATAGTGTTAGGAAAACTGGACATCTAATTACAAAAGAATAATTACTTTTTTACCCCTTACACAAAAATAAGTACAAAAAGAATTAAAAACCTGAATGTGAGACATAAGGAACTTTCTTTCAATGCAGTAATTGAGCTGTGAGAGATCCCTGGGAACTAAAAAAATGTATAACATGTCAAGAAAATCTCTCTGCCTAATGCACTTCTCCTGCTCACTTCCTGCCACTCCCATCAAAATCCAAATCTCTATCTGTTCATCTATTACAACAGAACATGTTCTGTAAGCAGCTCAGCAACTGTACTTGATCCCCATTTTATACAGTTCTGGGTTGGGTTTGCCTTTGGAAAGTGCCTGGTGTTTTCTCCCTCCCCACTTGCATTTAGCAATTCCTGTAAGTCCAAGGTCAAACCTCTCTTCTGAAAGCCCTTCCAAGTTAACACACCTAGTAATGTGGTCAACTAATTTACTCTGTCTGCTCTCAAAAAGTTGTTGCTACATTCCTTTTTTTCTATATTGTGGCCTCTCAAATTTTTTTATCAGAGAAGGGCCAATATTTATTTTTTTATTTAATTTTCTAAGCAGTGAAGTTCTTCACATACTAGGTAGTCAGTACACAAACTCAAATTTTAAAAAGTATCTTCAAAAGTCTGAGATAAATAAAAATCATTAAGAACTGCTAGTAATACTATACTAAGAGATAAAATTAAAGTTTCATCTTCTAACTAAATGGAATTCTACATTAGATAAAAGTTCCTGATTGACTACAGGGGGTCCATTAGAACAGTCAGCAGATGACTACACGGTGGAAAAGTGGGAAGGGTCTGATCCTAAGGCTATAAATTCCAGCCCCAGCCCCGGGAAACTGAAAAGCAAACACCACCTGAACTGAAGCTGCTTCATTCATCATTGTTTTTAAACCAGTGAAGATACAGGACAACATACCTAGAGTAAAATACTGACTTGTTCCTGAAAATATTTGCACTAACCAAAGGAGAGCAAGCTATCAATATGCAGAAGAGGACTTGCAGATTTTAAAAGACATACTGTAGCTTTTACGGGAAAATATTCAGTCCTAAATATAAGAACAACAGGTGTTTTTCAAAGTACTCACTGGATAGAATATAAAACTGCAAAATGATTGATTTCTTAAAAAACTTATGTAGCTTCTACATGAAATTATGTAAAAATGCTGCAGAACATTTATTCTCTAATAACTAAAGCAGTTATACAATTAATTTTAGTCAGTATAGTTCATTATAACCCAATGTACAGTTTCAAAATTATATAGCATTGATTCTTTTGCTTTAGATATTTACTCAGAAGAGTTGTACATAGGTGAAACATTCTCTCTTTAAAAACTCTGATTTAATTTAATAACAAAGAAATTAAAAGAGCATTGAAATGAATGAACAAAGTTTTACACAGTGGCATTTCAGATTTCATTTTAGTATTCTTAGGTATGGAGTAATACAACATTTTGTCTTGCTCTTCAACCAACTATTTTTATTATAAAGAATAAAATTATATGGGTATGATGACATCTACAAAATATTTAAGTGCTAGTCATGATCACATTAAATTGTAACAAATACATTGTTTAAGGAATTTTTTAATATTTAAGGGCATATTCATAGTAAATAAGAAAAGAAAAAAGTCTTTTAAAAAACATCTTTTTAATTCAGAAGCCTAAATTAAAATAAAATACAGTGGCAAACACATACTTATTTGGCTTAGAATATGAACTATGCACAAAGAACTTATCAATATGTTTTAGGTTAGTGGATGTATATGCATACACATTATAAAACATAACAGTATAGTTATTAAACTGTATATATATGAAACAGGAAAAAGTTTGACTAACAAGTCTTGGCCATTGATCTTGCTCTCTGTAGTAGCAGCCTAAATAAATTTCTTAAGAAAAGAAGTATTTTAGCAAGCATAATGAGATGATTTATAATGCAGATTGAAATGTATTGCCTAATATAGAAAGTAAAAATCCGAAGAAGATAATATGGCCATCATTCAGTAATAATAATCTAATGGATACAGAAATAGCAGTTTGAAATAGAAAAGAGCCTTAAAAAGTGAGAACATAAAAATCTGAATTTCTTAATATGAAAAAAAAAAAACCTAGGAGAAATCTTTTGCACACTGAATAAAAAGTCATATGCTAACCAAAATACTTTTTTAGAAGTATATAACATACTTCAGGCTCTCAAATTAAAAATACTATTTTTAGTTTGTTTTTTAATTTAGATATATTTACATTAGAATCATAAGCACACTGTAAAACTAAATAAAATATCATATAATACTTTAATAAATTGCCTGATTATTATTTTATTATGTCTACCCTTAAAATGCATTTACTTTAGGTAAGACCAGTAAAATATTTTAATTATTTACCTTAAAAATAATTTAGTTATTAATTTTTCTACAAAGTTAATGTGTTCCTCATGAAAACATATAGTGAAAGAGATAATCAGCAATTCTCACATAGAGAATTTTAAAATGATAAATCAAGAAATTATAAAATCTCAAATCACTACAATTATAATTATTGGTAAACTTAATGAATCCCTGTCATAAGATAAACTACTTATTAACAATTTTAGACACCATAAGAAGCCTTTATGCACACATAGTTAGGTATTTCTTTTTATATTTTTAATTCAGAATATATAACTGTAGGTCAATGAAACAGAGTTCTGATCAGTCAATAAAGAGCTAATTGATTAAATTTATTCATGTTCAAGTGAGTTTTCAGGGTTTCATTGGTGATCCTAAGATTTATTTTCCTATTTTTGTTGCTATAACCCTTTTCACCAACGCTGTATGTATGTAATTATATAAAATCTTTTAATTTACTTGATTATGAAGATTTGTGTGTGTCCTGGACAAGAAATAACCAAAATCTATGTCTCTGGTAACCATTCTACATGAACATTATATATTAAAACAGACCACTGAAGAGGGGACTCAAGATTCTTAAGTGTAAATAATACATGCATAACTTCATTTACAGAATCTAAATAAAAGTCAAAAATAACATAAAAATTTGAATACCAAGAGCTAGTATAGCAACAATTTCAATTTCATAATTGATAACATTAAAGATATTTTTTAATACGTGAATTACAAGATTTTGATTTGAACTTAAATAAATTTTACTCTCGAAGACATCTTCCTATAAACTACTTCATACTGGTAAGATATGCTTGATGTTTAAGCTTATCAACATCAATCACCATGCTGAAAATTAAGATGTTTATAGATCACAGGGTAGAATGATTTTATAGTACTCTCTAATGTGCTTCATATAAATCACTCATGTGTAATATTAAGATAGTTATCTATTTACTTATTCATCCATTCATTCAACCATCATTCAATAATGTCAAGATCTTTTTTTTTAATTTTGGGAAAAATATATTTTGTTACCATGTGATGAATTTTTCAAACAAAATACTTTGGAATATTTCCTGTCATCTTTGTTCACAGAACCTCAAAGATGTCATTTTGCTTAACTGTACATATTCATTTTATAAAATGAAAGAATGAAAGGACATTTAGGAAATCATTAATCTTTTGTATATGAGGGAAAGCCACACATAGGCTCAATAAATCAATGTCTTTTGAAGACACAAAAGATTTCTGGTTTAATTCAAAATCCTTTCTTTAAAATGCCAAATGTCTCTATATTATGCAGGAGTGTTCCAGATGGCTGGGCACATGTTTCAATTAAGTGAAATTACATTTTTTTTCAAGTGTTCTCTTACTCTGTTACATATAGAATGTTACATGTATAGCTACTGATTGTATCTTGATTGCTGGAGGTAAAAATACTCTTATTCATAAACATAAATGCTTTTAGATAAGGGAGAATATACATAAAATTGAAATGCATTACACAGTATAAAAGTCAGAATGTAAAAAAGATAATGAGAGCATGATGGATTTAATTGAGTACATGATGGATCCTAAATTTCTTTAATAGTTCTGTTAATGATTAATCAATTTTCTCGTAACTGAATTTTTTATGCTCCCATGATTTCACTTTTCAGAAAACTTCAGAAATAAGGAACACTTTGAGACTCTACACTAATAGTAATAGAACAGTTATTGAAGTATAATATGAAAACAAAGAGGTCATCCTCAAATTAGTAAAGCTCATAATATATCATTAACTTTTAAAGTCTAAATCTCTAATATTACCATAAATTCCTATATATCTACCACCTCAGGCCACCTGATGTACTTTTAAATACACTTCATACATTCTGTTCTCAGCAAAAGATCTTTATTTCAGTTCCTTTTAAATATACTGTCCTAGGAATGGCTCTATGGACACATGAATATTACATAGTTCTTCCATATTGTTGTTCTCCTTGTGTATCTTTGTGAAATATTGTTTTCCTAAGAAGTTTTAACCACTTAAAATTTGACATATTCTAACAAAAATCTATTGTTCTCATCTTCTTTCTAAATGTATAACAAATTTAAAGGTAGGTAGATAGATAAAAGCTATATTGTTAAAAGTAATTTCTGAGAAGACAGTAAGGGAATACTGAAAGTCATGTAGCTATTTATAACACATTTACACGAGCTTAATTAACCAATAAATAGGAGAGTGTACATTTTTATTTCAATTTACATTATATTATTTCACTAGTTGTTATACATACTTGCTATATCTTGTCAACTATTGTCATATTGTCATACCTTTTTTCAGTAGATATCAAATTAGAAAATGTATCTATACACCAATGCTCCTGTGTTGATCCTACAATAATACTACCACTGCTGGTTCAGAGAAGAGTTTTCCAAATTTGCAAAAGTGTGATTAATTGCTTGTGTAAAACCTAACCTAGTAAAGAATAATGGCGTCTTACAATGAGTTCTGTGACCATTTGCATCAGAATCACTTGCAGAACTGAGGAAAAAAAAAAAAAAAAGACAGGTTCCAAGGATTTTTCTTGAATCTTCTGAAAAACAATCTGCATTTCAAATAATTATCCATATAAGGGATTCTTATGTGCATTAAGTTTTGAGAACTAGTCAAACTACTTTTAGTAGCTATGAAAATTGAAATATTTTTAAAAGTTTAAATTTTGCTTCAGTTGAGTATTTCTAAATAGAAACAACAAAAGGTCTCAAAAAATGATGAAGGAAATAATATTTTTATATATTCCTGTATCCAGTGATACCAGTGATATTTTAAAAAATATTTTCCAGATTTATTTGCGTAAAATCCTGCATCTACATTTTTTAAATCTGACTCATTCCAAGAAGACTTAAAAGTGATACATGAAAAAGCATCCATACTATTATATATACACACACACAGACACAGACACACACAGACACACACACACATAGATAGAGAGATAGATAGATAGGTAGATAGATAGATAGATAGATAGATAGATATTTAAGTTCCCAAACTTTTTTTTAAGTTCCCAAACTGATACCTTGGTCAGCAACTTCAGTTGAATTGCATATTGGCAGGGATAAGTTTTGGAGTTAATGCCTGGGTTCCAATCTCTGCTCTCTGTCTTTCTAATTGTATGACTCAAAGTGAGTAAATTTGTCCTTCCTAAGCCTGAGTTTTCTCATCTGTAAAATGATAGTAACAGCATCTATTTCACAGAATTATTTTGAGGTTTGAATTAAAAAGCATGAATTGCCATCCATTCTTAATAAATAATTCACATTGTTTTAGGAGGTAGTTGCTATTATTGTTCAATAATTATTAGTTAATAAACGTGTTGTTATTGTTTAATAACCATTACCAGAGATGGAAATAATGTGGAAGACAGATGATTAAATGTAATTCCTAAGAAAATATGTCATCAAATATAAACATGTGCAGAGGCATCTTAGAGCAAAGGTAGCTCTTAAGGTCAGAGATGGTAGCGGCACAGAACGGACCCTTGTCCAAACTGTGAGGAAGGGGACACACATTAGGACTGAGAAGTAGCCAGAGACCAGGAACACTACAGGATCTCTGGGTTGAGCCCAATGGTGGGCTTATGTTAACTCAAACTCCATTTAGTTAAGTAGTGTTATATCAAATATTTTTTTAAATAAGAAAATAACAAAGGTAAGTATTGTTTCACAGATGTTTTCTCAGAGCATGGAGCATGAAAATAATTTTACTTCAAATAGCTTAAAATATGCAGACAACCCCTTATGAAGTACACAAATTGAATGGTTAAGTAGGATAAATAATTGCAATTGCATGGAGCAAGTTACTACAGTTAACAGTAAGACTTTTTTTCATCATAGCAGTTTTCTACATTTTCTTTATGTGATGTTTGTCTACCTATTACACTGTTGTCTCTTAAAAGCACGCATCTGGAAAATGCAAATTTGCATCTCCTGTACTGAACAGGATGTCTGGCATATTGAACAATGGAATGAAAGTTAAGAATAACAAGGCAATACAAAGGCAAATAAATTGTTTACAATGAAAAATAAGAACAAAGTCCTAATCAAGAAACAGACTCTTAAATATAGAGAACAGACTGATGGTTACCACAAAGGACGGGGGGCAGGGGAATGGTGAAATAGGGATTGGGGATTAAGGAGGGCACTTGTTGTGATGAGCACCAGGTGACCTACAGAAGTGTTGAGTCACAATATTGTACAATTGAAGCTAATGTTACGCTAACATCAAGTAAGTGGAATTTAAATAAAAACTTAAAAAATAATAAGAACAAGGTCCTAATTTAGAGGTCTTTGGTTAGTGCCTAAGCGACAATGTGCAGAAAAAGATTTAGCGAGGTGGACATATACATCAGGACAAATGGCCAGGAAAAAGATTCATATCTCTTCTGTTTCTATGCCCATATTCCATCTTAGAAGAAAACTAGAAATCCTAAGTACATTGAATTCTCTATTGGGAAAAATTGCAAGAAAGCTCTCAAACTTGTTCTCATTTAAAAGAAGGAATGAAAAGACGAGGTTCCATTCATGCAGTCCTCAATGTTATATTGATATCTTGGCTACTCAAAGACAAAATTACCATCTGTGGAGATGAAAAAGGTGACCTAATACATATTTGGGGGGAATATGCTGTGTACATTTATTTTATTTCTCAAAGCAGCTCTGTGAAATAGGTATGAAAGCATCCATGTCCTCTTTTGTGAAATCTATTTTGCAGAGCTGCTTGGAAAAGCTCCAAATATTGAGAAAATGACTTTAATATTTGATACTTTTATCAGAACATAGTGTATAAATTGGATAATGCTTATCTGGCTTTGTATTATATTTAAATTTTTAAAAGAATGCTGCAATTTACCTAAATCATGGGCAAACTTGATATTTTGAAAACTATATCACTCCCCTATCTTACTTAATAATCTTTCTTTCCTTAGTTATGTCTTTCAGCTCAATAGCCACCGCCACTTAAAAATTATTTTTCAATCTGTTATATTATCATGAAGAAAATTACCACAGAGATAATTTTTAATAGGCGTCTTTATTAATTTTCCTAAAACTAGGAAATAGAACTTAGAAGTTTAGTTTTGTTTCCTTTCTGCTTGGTAGCATTAGAAATGTCATCCTAATTCCTGAATAAACAGTAGCTATTTACATACCAGTAGCTGTTTATCTTTTTTTTTTTTTCTTTTTAATCATTGCCTTCTGGACCACACAAGGAGTAACTGAATGTAGCATCAATAAAAGTAAACCAAACAGTCTTTCAGGAAAATCTGCACTGCTATGTGTAGTGGACATTTTTGTTACAACTCTTAATAAGGTAAGTGGTTAGAATTCCCTGCCTTTAACAGATGAAGACACTGTGGCTCAGAGAAGTTTAACCTCTGCCTCAAGATCACACAGCACTAAAGGATAAAACCAAGACTTGAACATAGTTATTCTGACTCCCAAATTTATGTTTATTTTAGTGTTTAACCATGCATGCACAACTGCACTCAATTATTAAGAACAACATAAAACTCCTTCAGAAAGTGAAATACACATTAAGTCCCTTAATCAAAGTTTGAAAAGAAAATAGAAAAATTGAAGTTATGAAAGTGAAATTTAAGTGTAGTTTTACTTCTTCAAATGTTTACCCTATGCATTATAACTTATACTATTGACTAATATAAGTATTTATTTAGGCCATTGTTTCCAAATAGTATTTGAGGTAGAAGGTAGAGACAAGCTAAGAAGTAAAATGTACAGAGTGATTTATTTAATTTCAGACATGTGTAACAAAAACTTCCCTCCAGAAGAATCTCCTGGAAATACTGCCCAATCTTTCACTCTCTAATATATACTACAACCTTTTGTTTTGTTTTTTTTTTTAACAAAAATGGATTCTCTGAATGTATTTTCCCTTGGTTGCTGAGCAACAAAATATTCTTCATCTCAGTATAAATGCACTGACACAAAGAAACATGCTGAGAAAAAGATACAATACTAGACACCTCTATCAGCCACAGCCATCTGTGTTCAGGTTGACTCAAATTTTTGGCAACCTTGTATTGTCTCTCCCATCCCAAATCGTCTTGTCCTATAAAGAAAAATTTTACTCCTACTTCCTTCATTTTCTAGAAAGTCAGAAGTCAAGCGGTGTACTAAATCTGCCAGGCTCTGGTCTTCAAATACTAAGGACTCATTATTTACTTGTAACCAATTACAACCTCAATGGATAAACAAATAATTTTCCCTATTTTATTATGCAAAGTAATAAAATATTCAGTTGGCATTGCAATATGAGCAGTTCTGTCCTGCTTAGTTGTACACATGAATTAGTATTTTAATCTTCTTAGTGGAGAATTTAATGTACCATCTTAGAAGATAGAGGATGAATTAACTTTCTGTAGCAAGTAAAGGACAAGTGGCTATTGCTGAGGGAAAATGCTACAATAAAGCAATACAGTCAATTCAAGTAACATTTAGTAACTTTGAATCTGTTTCTAAAAAACAGACACAATCCATGAAACAGATTGCTAGATGTGTGCCCAGTGTTTTAAATGATTGCCTTAAATTAACCAATTTTGCCTTTAAAAATACCAGTCTCCTCATAAATTAAGTTAAAATTGTACTGAAAACCCTTGTAAGTCAGGTTTTCCCTGTAATGTGCTGCAGATATGTTAATGTGAAAACCCCAACAGGAATGTTCTTTGTATGGCTATAAAATATTAACTCACCACATGAAATAAAGCCAAACATAAGTGCTTTACCAATGGGGACTCTCTTCGGATACATAAGTAAATAATTTGTCAGAATCATACTTTTATTACAATTTGCCATAAACCCACAGTAATAGATATCACAAAAAAAAAAAGATGTTGAAAATCTGTCAATGTACTAGTGAGGGTACCATTTTTAAAAAATCATCTCTTAAAAAAGATTTCTTTTTGAGCATATTGAGACAAATTCCTCTTAGGCCCCTAGTTTTAGAAAAAAATATATACACATACATAAATAAGAGATTCATTAAATTATTTTTTCTTTTATTGCAAACTGCTTCAAATCTATTGTAGAGTAGAAGGGAGGTATACATAAATATAAACTGTAATTATTTTGACCATAGAGTTATATGCAATAGAATACTGCACCAACCAAGAGGGAAGCCCATTGTCTCTGGGCATGTGCTTATTTTGAAATTTTCAGTAAGTAGCAAAATATTTTTCTTTTTAGGGAAATGTTTTAACTATGAATTACAAAACTCTCACTTAGGAAGTTACCAGAATTTATATGTCTCATAAAAATCAAAATTGTTTTGAATAAAAGTGTTTAACCTTCATTTGATGAGGAAAATTTGACTTCAGTTAAGAGGACTGCATTAGGTAGCTGATTATAATAATTATTTTCAAAATAGATTCACAAATAAACACACAATTTCATGGTACTTGATATTTCACCACCATCACTGAAAAATGGCAAGACGAACATTCTCCATCTAACTCAAAGATAAGGCTTCAAAAATGAAATGGACAATGAACAATCTAATATTTTAATGTTTCTTAAGCAACTAAGCTTCTCAACAAAGTTTCTGGATTAATAAATTACTTCACTTAAGGGAATATAACTATTATTGAATTATGTCAACAACAATAAGATGGTGGATGGATAAATAACATTAATTTAACCACAGACTGGACAATATGGCTTAATGTCAAGCATGTTTGACCAAAGTTAGAAAAACCCAGATGTGGTCTAGATTTATCACCACACACAAATCATGAAATTCTCTGCCTTTTCCTCGATGGAGAGAATGTCTGAATTACCTCCTTACAGACTTGTTAGGGAAATCAAGAAAAAAGAAAGGGAGCACCCCAAAACACTTTAGAAATAAAAGTTTTTTTTTTTTTCTTAATGTTAATTTGGAAAACTTTGGAGAAAAGAGGAGGAAACTTACAAACTTCACTGAGTACATCTTCCACCCCTCCTTGCAATAATCTGTGAAATTGGTATTGTCATTCAGATTTTACAGATGAGGAAGATGAGAGTAGCTGTGACAATATTTGAATTGAGATCCTTCCAAATCAAGAGCATACATTCTGCCAACTAATCCTCAGTCAAGATGAATTATTAAGCAACATTTTCTCTGTTGTATTTTATTAATCAAATTTACTAATATTGCTGATGTCAAATGTTGATCAGGGATGGTAAATTTGAAAAAAAAAAAGAATAACAGTACCTAATTGTATTAATATTGAAAGTACTGATTTCTTAAAGTGTCTATGTATTCATTTGTTTGCTCAAGAGCAACATGGTTTATGATAAGTTCAGATTTTCCCTCTGAAGCAAAATTAGATGAGTTCCAAGAAAATGAGAAGACATGGTAATAGTGTAGCTACATTGTGATATATATTAAAAAATGTTCTACTTCACTGACATATCTATAAAATAAGCCTTAGTGATCTCACTGTACCTCAGACATTAATGACTTCTGAATATTGGGTTACAAGGCTCTTAGCCAGTCAACTCCTACAGCCACTGTCATTTTATTCAAAAAAATCAGTCCTTGCCAATTAGCTAGCTTCACTAATTTCAGAAGAAGCTCCATAGCTTGGCTTGAGATATGAAACATGACTCCTTTACTTCAGCATGCATCTCTGACTGAGTTCCTAGCCATCAAGCAGTTTATTTGCAATGTGTTCAACAGTAATTCCTTAGTTTATCAAATATTTACTGAATGTCTGAATTGAATGTCTGTAGGTACTGGGAATACAGCAGTAATAAACAGATGAAAACCTTTCCCCTCGTGGAACATATATTTTAGAGAGAAGACATATCGTAAACAAAATAAAGAAGTAACATATGTGTTATGTTGGGTGATGACAGAGTCTAAGTAGAAAAAAAAGAAGAAAAGAGAAAAAGGAAGGTTAAGGGAAGGAGAACTTGGCAAGGTGACTTCAAGAAAAGATGGGAGGGGGGACGCCTGGGTGGCTCAGTGGGTTGAGCCGCTGCCTTCGGCTCGGGTCATGATCCCAGGGTCCGGGGATCGAGTCCCGCATCCGGCTCCTTGCTCGGCAGGGAACCTGCTTCTCTCGCTGCCTCTGCCTGCCTCTCTGCCTGCTTGTGTGTACTCGCTTGCTCTCTCTCTCTCTCTCTGGCAAATAAATAAAATCTTTAAAAAATAAAAAAAAAATTAAAAAAAAGAAAAGAAAAGATGGGAGGGAAGCAAGAAGCAACCACTCCAGGCAGAGGGCACAGCTAGCACAAAGGCTCAGAGCCAGGAACAGCTGAGGCTGGGACCTGGGGCCCTCACGGTGGCTGCTGAGCAAGTGCAGTAAGGAGAGATGGGAGGGGAAAAAGTCAAAAGTAACTGACAAGAGCTGGTCACATAGGGTGACCTACTGGGAGAAAGACAGGTAAAACATAATGAAAATTAAAGATCAGTAAATTATATCACACACACTTACACATGTACTGTAGATGGTAGATAGATGATAGATAGATGATACTTGAAATTAATGAGATTGATTGAGCTCCTCAACAGAATAGTATAGATTAGAAAGGGACGAATTTCGAGAACTGATTCCAGGGGTATTCCAACATTTAGCATTTGGGAGATAAGAAGAGGCTGGTTCAGGAGACTGCTAAATCCTATGGAAGAGGAATATGAAAAACTATAGCATAGAAATGGAGATCTGGCAGGATGAGATGGTGCTACAGTGATGTTAGTAAAGGAAGATTAATTCTCAATTACAGTGTGAGATACTTAAAGGAAGGAAATTATCCAAATGGGATAAAATTATCTGAATAGATATCTAGAGGAAAGAACATTTTATACAGAAGGAAAGACTCCAAGGCAGGTATGTTCCTAGCAAGTCCTGGAAATAGCAAGACACCAGTATGGGTAAAGCAGACAAGCAAGGGAAGAAAATAGTAGGAAAGGATATTGGAAATCAATAATAAAATGTCTTCAATGATCTAAGGAAAGAAAGTGTCTTAAATCAAGATAGTAATGGGGGGGGGGTGCCTGGGTGGCTCAGTGGGTTAAAACCTCTGCCCTTGGCTCAGGTTATGATCCTAGGGTCCTTGGATAGAGCCCCACATCGGGCTCTCTGCTTCCCTTCCTCTCTCTCTCTGCCTGCCTCTCTGCCTACTTATAATCTCTGTCTGTCAAATAAACAAATAAAATCTTTAAAAAAAAAAAAAGACTACTAATGGTAGAAGTGATGAGAAATGATCCAGTTTCTGGATATATTTTTAAGATATCCAGGAGTAGCTGGATATATTTTTAAGATATCCAGGAGTAGCTGGATATATTTTTAAGATATCCAGGAGTAGCTAATCAGATTGTGTATAGGATGGTAAGGAGTCAAAGATGATTCCAAATTTTCTGACTTGAACAATTAAAGATTGGAACTGCCATCAATTGAGAAGGAGATGATTAGGGGTGCAATAGATCTTTGCTGGGGAAGATAATAGAAGCTCAAATTTGGAAATGTTAATTTAAAATATCTATTAAGAAACTAATTAAACATAATGAGTAAGTAGTTGGTTATATAAATATGGGGTTTAGGGGAAATACATAGGGTAGAGACAAAATTTTGGAGTCATCAATGTATATGTTACTTAAAATCATAAGATTGAGATTCTCAAGAGAATTTGTGTGCATTGAAAAGAGGAGTATTTTCAAGGATTCCATGGACATTACAACATTTAGAATTTAAGGACATGGAGAGAAACTGGTAAAGGAGGCTGAGAAGGAATTGTTCTAAGAAATAGGATGAAAAATCCACAGTATGATGACTTAGAAGTAAGTATACAATGAGCACTGAGAACTGACCATTGGATGTAGAAATGTGGCTATCATGGTGGCCTTGGCAAGAGCAACATTCATTGCAGTGGCAGAAGTTAAGTCTGATGAGACAAATTTAAGAGATAATAAGAAAGAAAGCAGGTATATGCAACTTTTCCAAGAAATTTTGCTGTAAAGGGAAGAATATAAATGAGGCAGTAACTGGAAGAATGGAAATACATTCCCATCTCAAGTTTAAGAAATCAAAATGGAAATATATTCCCACCTCAACTTTAAGCACCTTACAAATTGTAGGTCCGTTCATTGAAGCCTAACCTAAATAAAGATTAATAGGGAGCTAGAGTAATGCTACTACTTGATCATTACCTAAATTAAAATTTACCCAGTATTTCTTAAGTCACCAGTATGAAGAAGTATCAAAATATGAAAACAACCTTTTACCCAGCAAAAATTGCATGCCTATGAGACTGCAGAAAGTATCAACCATTCTTAAAATGTTAGTCAGTACTGTGTGAGGATTAAAAGTACATACTGTGGATTCAGACCGCTAGGTTCAAACCTTGCTTTCACTGTAAACCAGCTCCATAAACTTAACCTTCACTAGCCTCAGTAGTGTCATTTGTTGAAAAATGAGATGTTGTTATACCTCCAAGAGTATTGTGAAGGCAAGATAATACCCAGTACTTACCACTGTCTGACATAATGTAAGCACTTCACATACATCTGTAAATGACAAAATATTTCAGAAAAATATCAAATAGTCTGAAATAAATAATCAGTAACAACACCATGGTTCCCAACTACCAGTTGACCAGCAGGGTCTGTCAATGTCCATTAAAATTTCCTCAATGTTTCTTTTCTTTTCTTTTCTTTTAATTTATTCATTTTTCAGAGAGCGAGAAAGTGAGAGAGCACAGCAGGCAAAGTGGCAGGCAGAGGCAGAGAGAGAAGCAGGCTCCCCCTGCTGAGCAAGGAGCCTGTTGCTGGACTTGATCCCAGGACCCTGGAATCAGGACTTGAGCCAAAGGCAGCCACTTAACCGACTGAGCCATCCAAGCGTCCCTCCTCAGTGTTTCATAATGTTCCTTAAAATTTGGTTTTTACTCACTGATTGCTTCTCAAATATGGATATATGTCTGGAAACTGGAAAAGACTGGAGCTATAGTCAATTCTTGATTACCACATATAAGTTATCTGCCAATTAGATTATGTTTCTTCTCCATGAATTGATTGTCTCATTTTGTCTCATATCTTAACACCAGAGAAAATCCAACAGTCTTTGTATAATGGTTGGATATATGCTAACATATGATCTTATATATGTTAATAAATAATATATTGTGTATCTGTATCTTATAAAAAATACTTGTCTAAAGAATTGCTTTTACTTGTCTTCATTCTTTATACGTTCTCCTTCTCCTTCTACTAAAATTGGCCACTGTTGTCACTGACTGCTTAAAGACTGAAAACATTAGAAAATTACCACATTTTATATCTAGGTTACTTTAAAGTACTTTAAAATTCATCTTGGCCCAAATTATTTGCTGGTTATTCTTTTCCTAATTTCACTCACATGCTCCTAATTCTGAATACTACCTACTTTCGAGGGTATTATAAAGAGCTGAACTTTAGATGTATTAATTCTTGGAATACAGGACACAGCTTCAGTCCTGTGGAATCCTTTACAGTCACTAATTCCACAGTCGCTCACAACTAATGAGGTTCCTAGGCAGTTTTTCATTGTAATGATGACAAAGCGCAAGCTGTAAACAATATAAGGAAGAATTGATTCCACAAAATGCTAAGTATACTTTTCCAAAATAATCCTGGAGTAGTTGCCTCAAAATCTATTGGAACAACAAGGAATTAAAATGATTAGTGTTTAAATAAAGGCAAGGGGAAAAAAAAAAGAAAGAATAAATTAATCAGAAGATAAATTATGTCCATGGAAATCTATTACCAAAACAGGGAGACCAAATCAAGCATCCTGAAGCCATATATAAATAAGGAGCATAAGCTTAACTGGCCATCAATATTGCTGATTGTAATACACATTTGTACATGTCCTGAAAATGGAATCATAATATCTTATTTAATAAATTTGGAAACATATCAGTAAGACAAAATAAAATCAGAAAATAATCACAGGTTGCTTTTTAAAAAGAATACTCTGGAGATCAAAAGAAGAAAAAGCAATAAAATCTTTTCCTCCTTTAATAGAATCTTCATTCGCCATCCACTCCAACTTTATCATATTCCCTAGGAGAGTAAGATTTATCATCTGTTAATCTAAAAATGGATTCTCCACCTTCATAAATTACAGCATCTACTTCCAAATTGTATGGTACTGTGGATTAGAAGAGGGATTACCAATACCTGGGCCCTTCACTTGTCTCCAGCCCCCCTCTCTTGTATTCTGACCCTTCGTTCCTGCTCTAGAAACACTTCCACACATCCCAATTGGGGACAGTTACCACCACTAACTGACCCATAAAAATGTACAGCATCTGCTGATGGCCAGGATTGAGGCAAGCAAAAGCCATTTCCCTTAGTTCAGACTAAGGGAATTGTAATTCAAAGATTTTTAACAATAAATAAGGGCTTGAAAACAGGATTATTAAAAGCATACATACTCATATCTACAGAGTAAAGGGCCCTTCTCTTAACTGAAACCACAGATTTCCCTGGCTTTCTAGAATAGTAAGTATGAGTATAAATAGTGGATGTATGCAGACTGGGTGTGATTTTCCTTTCTAGCTATCTGAATTTAAGCAAATCATTTAACTTTTCGGAGGCTGTTTCCAGAGCTATGAAGTGGAAATGATATTAACAGTGTTATGAGGCTCAAAGGGTAAACTCTCCAAGAACTTAGCACTTAACTCAATGAATGAACATAGCAATAGTTGATAAATGTTATTGTAATAATAATTATTATTATTATAATTATAATTACTATTATTATTATTTACTGAGTTCTGTTGCTTATTTTTTGCCTGTGAGGGATGATACACAAGATACAGAGAGGTTTAATATAAGGTTCACTAACTCTGATTCTAAACCCTCTAGAAGACAATCATTTCTAAACTTGGTATTCAGCACTAATCTTATAAATGTCTTCTCATTCTCTTAGAAATCTTGATGGTGTTCATTGTGAAAATAAATTAATTTACTACCCAATTGCTAAAATTCATTTCTGTTACTGTCATAGTCTGTGCACCTAATATTATAAACACACTTCTAATAGACTATTTCTAATGGCTTTTCTTAAACTGAGATGTAAAAATCTTATTACCTGGACCAATGGTTCTCTTCAGTGCAACATGGGGCTTGAGGCATACCAGGGACCCATTAAAGAGGCCTGGGAAGTCAACACTGTCTTCATAATAATGAACAACATTACTTGCCTTTTTCTTTGTATTGACATGTACGCCAGAGGTGCAAAAACAATGATGGGTAAAACTGCTAGTGCCTTAGCACAAATTAAAGCAGTAGCTCTCCAGTATTCTAGCAGTAATTGTATTCTTCACTGCTAGGTATTCACAGTAAAAATAAAATGCCAGTTTCATTTAAAAACTGAAGAAAATCTTTTGAAGAAATAGCAAAATTACTAAATCTAAGCACTTAAATCTGAATTTTTAAAATATTTTGTGTGGCAAACAGTAAAATGTACCTAAACCACTAATTTTTACCTAAGGACTATAGTTGTCTCAAAGAAAAGCATGCATGTGAATGAAATGCAAGCTAAACCAGCTGTTTTCCTTATGGAATACAGTTTTTGTTTGAAAGAACAACTGACAGGGAAACTATATTTTTTTAGACTTGAGTATGTGGCAGATACTTGTTTGTTATCAAATGAACAAAGGGCACCTGACACTTGAAGGAAAACAATAATATATGTTACTGATAATGAAATTTGAGATTTTGAGTAAAAATTCCAATTTTGAAAAACTTCTAACCATTGCCATGAAGTTGAGAGTCAATATATATTTAAAGTTTTTTATAAGATTCCGAGCACTTATAACAATATTTTCCAAATGATCAATTCTTTTTTTTTTTTTTTAAGATTTTATTTATTTATTTGACAGAGAGAAATCACAAGTAGGCAGAGAGGCAGGCAGAGAGAGAGGAGGAAGCAGGCTCCCTGCTGAGCAGAAAGCCCGATGTGGGGCTCGAACCCAGGACCTGGGATCATGACCTGAGCCGAAGGCAGCGGCTTAACCCACTGAGCCACCCAGGCGCCCCCAAATGTTCAATTCTTGAGGGGCGCCTGGGTGGCTCAGTGGGTTAAGCCGCTGCCTTCGGCTCAGGTCTTGATCCCAGGTCCTGGGTTCGAGCCCCACATCGGGCTTTCTGCTCAGCAGGGAGCCTGCTTCCTCCTCTCTCTCTGCCTGCCTCTCTGCTTACTTGTGATTTCTCTCTGTCAAATAAATAAATAAAATCTTCAAATGATCAATTCTTGATATTTCTAAATCATGAATAGTTTTTAAAAAATCCATTCAAAATGCAAGATAGATCAATGTATTTTTATGTAACAAAGTATAAAAAGTTCACTGATAGGATTTCAAATTCTACATTCCAAGTAAATTTTAAGAAAGTGCCACTTGTGGAGTTCTGGTGTAGTATAAAAAGAAAATCAACAATTATCTGAAAAGAATACCAAAGTATATCTCCCTTATCCAATTTCATAGATCTGAGTGAGGATAGATTCTTTTCATCTACTTTAACTGAAATAATTTATTGCAATGGAATGAAGATTTGAGAATCCAGCTGTGTTATCTTAAGACATCTATTAAAGGTGTTTATGAAAATACAAAATAATATCTCTTTTCATTACTTTTTAAGTTTGGGAAAATAAAGTTTTCTAATAAAGTAAAAATGTGTGTTTAATATGATTTTTAAACAAATTAATAAATATTTATTTTTTTTCTCAGTTTTATGATCAAAATGACAAATTTTGATAGAGAAGACACACCTAAACAAAAGCTCTTTTAAGTCCTTAATAATTTCTAAGAGCATACAGGGGTACTTAGACTGACAAATTTGAGAACTGTGAGCTGGACACATATATAGTAATATAGTATGTCCTTCCATTAAACCCTAAGTTCCATGTAAGACCACCCACCTAAGTTTCTCCTTCCTCTCTGAGTTTTCTGACAATTCTCAATTCACTTGTACAACAGACATAATTAGCATGTCTTTATGTCCTTAGTTCAATTCATGATCAAAATCAAGTTTACTAATTTCCTCGGTTCCCTCAGCTTCTCTCTGTTGAGTTATTCCTGATACAAAAGAAAACATATTCTGGTCTTAACTCTTCTACAGTCTCATTTAACAAACATGTACAGAGCACCTGCTATACCACAGGTATATACTAGACTCTGAGATAACAAAGATCAATGAAACAAAACCTCCGGTTTTGTTGAGGTACAACGAAGTCCCTAAGTTGCATGTTTCTATACAACACATATTAAAAAAGAAATGTCTTTTGAAGGACTGCATCCCTATTTTTTCTTGAACCCAGAAAAATGGTACAAACTTTATATGAGCTGTTCTTTTTTTATCCATTTTATTTTTTGTTATTTTATTTTATTTTATTAGTGTTCCAAGATTCATTGTTTATGCACCACATCCAGTGCTCCATGCAATACGTGCCTTCCTTAATACCCACCACCAGGCTCACCCAACCCCCCACCACTCCTTCCCCTCCAAATCCCTCAGTTTCTTTCTCAGAGTCCACAGTCTCTAGCTGTTCTAACATAATCAAGATTCATCCAAGCATACAAAGACACAAAACTATAATAAACCTTGTGTCTGCAACTCAGAAGCCATCCTTGAAGAATTCCTATTCAGGCCAAAGGTTTAGATATGATAAGGAGAGTGAGTGAAGGTATACAATTGGAAAGATCTCTGGAATGAGCAAGATCAGAGCCACAGGCCTCTGCTCTCCCCACACGCATCAGAGCTTGAAAAAGAATGCAGATTAAATCATTTCTCTTTTACCCACTGACCCTCTGCTTGCCCATGGAATGATCAGCTATGACTCTAGCCAGAAACCTAAGTAAGCAACCCAGAGCCCTATCAGTGCACATGAATTAAAAAAAAAAAAAAAAAAAAAGTATTGGGACAAAGTTTGCACTTGAAAACAAACAACTGAAAAATCACCTCTGACAACCAGAGGTAACATAACTTATTTTTGCACAATCACAGTAAATTAATTGTTTGAGCAGAAGGAAAAAAGAACTTTACTGTATATACTTGAAAGATACAACCAATAATAATATGAAATTCTAGCTCCCAACCACGGCTTTCAATATTCTTTGGAGAAACACATTTGCTTTTAATTATAGGAGTGGTTGGAGCTTGGAAACTCAAACTTGGTTTACAATTTCAGCACTTTAGTTCACAGAAAATACCCTGGCAGTTTTTTGGGTTTTTTTGTTTTTTTTTTTTCTTAACAAAAAATCACCATAATGAATTATCCCCAGATTTTTAGATAAATAGGGTGTAGTAAATATGAACAATTTTTTATATTGATGTTATTTGATATTTAAAAAGTAACAGGAATACTATCCCCTATGACCAGCAAAATGACTTACAATTATTACTTTTTGATCCTCATGCCTACTGCAGAGCCAGCACTATTTAATAAATTTAAGCCAAGCTAATCTTTGCATATTTAATGATTAAATAGGAAGGCAAAATAAATCTAATGATACCAATGGGTATTTATTCTCATTCTCCATGTTGTTCTAATAAAATATAATGCACTGAACCAAGCAACAACCAATAACATAATTTGTTTCACTGTTTAGCAAATTCATCTAAAGTCTAGAAAGCTTAGTTGCCTATCTTTAATAAATATTTCAGTTTCCTAACTAATTAAATCTCTTTATCTAATAAATAGTCCCAGAGAAGGAAGGTAGAAATGGGTCAGTTAACTTGAGGGACAACCAGATATCAATATAAAAATGTATGTAAATCATGGCCTAAGTTAAACCAAATAGCTCAACATGTAAGACCCAAGTTAAGATCTTTAAAAATCTAATTAGGAAAAGAGGACATTTGGGTTACAAGTCCCTTCAGGGCTATGTATATAAGATAAAACTGAATTCCAGTTAGCATTATACCGCTAAGAATTGTATCTCTATTAAGAATTATATCTCTAATTATATCTCTAATATCCTCTAGGCCATGAATATGCTGCTCTATCTCAAGAATAGCTATAGCTAGCTATTATGAAAAAAAAATCACAAGGGATTCAAAAGGGTAATAATAATAAGTGAATATTTTAAATGAAGAAAACTACTCACCCTCCACCACCACCCCACCACCCCAAATAAAGCAAGCAAGAAAACAAATACGTAAACCTCAATCTCACTAGTATATTGTGTCTGGGTTACTGCCAAGTATCCCAAATGACATTTGATATTTTGTGTTTTTGGCTGAGTGACACTAGAATGTCTTTGAGGGGAGGAGGAGGGAGAAAGGAACTCAGAAAACAGAGAACAAGAGCTTTCCAGAGTCTAGCTATGTGATTTCTAGTTGATTATCAAAACAACACTGGAAGCAGTTCAATGAAAATGCAACACAGAGGTAGTAGCCTAAAGTACAGCCCAGGGAAGGCCAGGCTTGGAATGTTTTAGGCATATGCTAGAAACCCTAATCTCTTACCCATCAGCAGACAGAGCAACATGTGCCTATACCATAGCACTGAACACAGATTTGTATCAAGAAACACTCTCTAATCTCTGATAATTCATAGCACATTACATGCTTTCCTTCAAGAGGGAAGAGAGGGGATTACCCTAAGTCAGAAGATGGTGCCTCAAATGTGAAAGCAGATGAAATCAGGAATCTCCCCAAACTTGGCTCAGCACGTTAAAATTAGTCACTGTCTATAAAGAAACTGCCAAGACTGCTGAGGATGTGAAAGTTAATACTATCCTGATGTAAACTGCCAGTCGGTACTGTCTTGCCACTCCTCCCAGAAAGCTTTGCTCTAATGCTGATTTCTACCAGAGTTTTTGGTTTTGGAACAGAAATTTAGTCTGAAATTGCCCATTCTCTAGCAGACTTCCTTACTGAGAGGTGTCTAGTTAGTGCATTGATTCAGCTTTTTTTTTTTTCCACTTCTGAAATGGCTAGATTTCTCCCTGGCCTTATGCATATGATTGCTATGAGGTAAAGCATATAAGCTGTTTGTTGTTTGGTTTTGACCAGGATGAAAGCTCAATTTTATGTGATTCTTGTTCTTTTTGTGACAGAACATTTTATACGGTCCTGTCAGTAATAGAAACAATGAAGGTAAATCATTATGGAAAGTAAATATGAGAGAACAATCTTTCTAAAAGGCACATCAACAAATAATTCATAAATGACTACAAAATCATTACCTCTGCTCTCTGGGTTCTGGGAAAAGCGGTTGATTTTTCTATGGCATAAACATCCACGAGGTAAAGACATGCTCCTTGCTCCCGGTCCAGAATGGCTGCAGTCTGAATTATGCCAGTCTGTCGTCCAATAGTAAAGAGGCGTCCAACTGTTTTTTCTTCACAACGAACTGAAACAATATAATACTCCACTGGGGCTTCAGATCCTCTAGGGCTAGCTGCTTCTATGGATATTACGTTGGTACCAATGGGTTCACCTTCCTTCAAAATAGTTATATATTTGGGTTGAGTAAAAACAGGTCCATCAAGGCCCTGAAGAATTATGGTCAATTCAGTGGTTGATTTCCTCCTTTCAGGGCCAAGGTCTGTTGCTGAAACTATGAGGTTATAGATCAGCTGAGAAGGCACCAGTGCTGAAGCCACTCTCAGGTCTCCACTATAACGATCCACAATGAAGGTGTCTGTGTCCCCATTGATGATCTCATACTCCACTTCTCCGTTTGCCCCTTCATCTGGGTCTGCAGCCATTATCGTTGTCAGAACAGAACCAATCACAGCTGAAGGGTCTGCAGCAAGGGCATTTTGTGATATAAACATTGGAACGTTGTCATTGAGGTCTGTGACCAAGATGGTCACATTTTTCAAAGCATAGCGTCTCGTTTCTATAGGCACGGCTTGATCATTGGCTTTTACGGTTAACTCAAAGAGATTGGCAAATTCCCGATCTATTTCAGCATTAGTATATATAGTGCCTTTGACTTCATCTATGCCAAAGTGGTTGCCCCTGGGCATCTGTTGAATGATTGTATAGGAGAGTTGCCCATTAATGTCTGCATCAGGGTCATGTGCAGTCACTGAAATGACAGATGTTCCAATAGGAATGTTCTCAACAATGGACTTGAAAATATCCCCAGGAGGAAAGCTAGGAGGATTGTCATTAAAGTCCCTCACATGTATAACCACTGACATTGTAGACGAACGAGGAGGCCTTCCTTGGTCTTTTGCTGTTATATTTAATTTGTACAAAGACTGTGTCTCAAAGTCCAATTTTTTGGCAAGGAAAATACTCCCAGTGTTTGGGCTGATGCTAAAAGTTCCATGGTTGTTAGTTCCAGTGATACTATAATGTAAATCAGCATTGTCACCTGAATCTGAATCAGTTGCAGTAACAGAGGACACGAGTTCACCAATTCTCATGTTTTCCAAAACATCAACAAACAGCGTTGATTTAGGGAAAGAAGGGGTATTGTCATTTTCATCTAAAATATCAATATTTAAGGTACAGGTGGAGTTGAGGGAGACTGCACCTGAATCCACTGCTTGAATTACAAGGGAATAGGCAGGTGTTGCTTCATAGTCTAATTTGCCCACTAGTGTCACCTGACCAGAGGTACTGTCTATAGCAAACTGTCTTTCTTCATTTCCTTTCATTACAGAATAATGAATAAGTCCATTATTACCTTCATCGACATCTGAGGCAGATACTCTTAAAACTTGTGTCAGGTTGGCTGCTGACTCTGATATGGTGGCTTGGTAAAAGTCTTTTAAAAATTTGGGAGCATTATCATTTATGTCCTTCATGTAAACATGCACTGTGGCCTGATCCTTGAGAGGCTGAGGGAGCCCCTGATCTGTTGCAATGACTGTAAAGCTAAACACTGCAGTCCCTCTCTGTCTCATAAGAGACTCCCTGTCAAACTGACGAGTATTTGTAATTTCCCCACTAACAGCATGCAACTCAAAATCTGGCTGCACCATTTCAAAGGAATACCTTACTTCTCCATTTGGCCCAAAGTCTTTATCTATAGCATTTACTTTGCCCACCAATGACCCAGCTTTCTGCTCCTCTTCAAAATAAAACGTGTAATTGGTACTGTTAAAAAGAGGCCTGTTATCATTTACATCTTCTAAAATTACAGTAACATTCACAGTAGCACTAAGGGGTTCCACTGCTCTGTCAGAAGCAACAACCAGTAAAACATATCTGTCTTGAAGTTCACGGTCCAGTTCACTTTTTATATACAATTGACCATCTGGGAATATGCCAAAAGCATCCCCTGTATTTCCTTCAGCAATGCTGTATGCAATTTCACCATTTGCTCCTGAATCCTTATCAAAAGCTTGCACTTTAAAGAATCGAGAATTCACGGGCTCTGACTCAGAAAGGGTGACCTCATAAGAAAGTTGATCAAACACTGGTGGGTTGTCATTTACATCATGGACATAAACGGTTAAGATGAAACTAGAGGAGAGCTGTGGGACACCCATATCAGATGCCAAGATCTCTATTTGGTAGGAACCAGCATGAACATCCAGGGGTCCTAGCAAACTAATATTACCATTCTTTTCATCGATAGTAAACAGGTTCTTGGGGTTTTGCTTCAGGCTATAGAGTACCATGCCATTGACACCTTCATCAGGGTCCACAGCTTTGGCTTGGAAAATGCTGTGACCGGCCTGCCAATTCTCCACCACGTTTACGCTCTCTACAGCCTGAAGGAAATGGGGAGAGTTGTCATTCAAATCCTTAACAGTTATGTTAACCATAGTGTCTCCAGTCACTGTGCCCCCACTGGCCACTACTTTCAGCTGATAAAAGGATTGCTCTTCTCTGTCAATCACACTCGCTGTGGTAAGGTGCCCAGTGACCTGGTTGATAGCAAACATACCTTTCTGGTCCCCAGTAGTAATGAGATAACTGATGTTGGAATTGAGATCCATGGTGGATGCAGACACACTACCCACATGATATCCCAGAGCCACATTCTCAAAGACCACGAAGCTGTAGGCAGCCTGGCTGAATACAGGTGGGTTGTCTTGAGTGTCCAGTACCGTGATGGTTACTATTGCCTGGTTGGGAGACTGTAAATTGCCACCATCAGTAGCCACTATTTGCAACTGGTAGGCTGTTTTTTCTTCTCTGTCTAGGGCCATTCTGGTAGAAATAACCCCACTTTGAGCATTGACTTGAAACCGAGACCTGTCCCCAGCGGATATACTGTATTTGATAGTTCCATTGAGACCCAAGTCTGGGTCAGTGGCAGATACTGTAGTGATGTAACTTCCTCCAGGCTCATTCTCCTGAATATGAGCAAAGTATTGGATTGGGTAAAACACAGGACTGTTGTCATTCACATCCAGGAGACTCACATTTATGCGAACCATTGATGACTGGGGAGGGGAGCCCAGATCCATGGCTAGAACCAACAGGGAATGGAAAGCTTGCTCCTCTCTGTCCAAGGAGGCGATAGTACTCAACCTTCCAGACACAGGATCCAGCCGGAAGGATCTCTGGTCAGTCTCGGCCTCTTGCAGGGAGAAGCGCACTGTCCCATTGTCACCCAGGTCTCTATCAGTTGCCCTAAGCACCAGTAGTTCTGTCCCTGTTGGGGCATTCTCAACCACAGACACATCATACCCTTCTGGCTGGCTAAATACTGGCTTTTCATCATTAACATCCAGGAGAGTTACTACAAGCTGGGCATAGGAAAACTTGGGGTGAACCCCCTGGTCCCGAGCACTGATGTTCAATACGATCTGAGAAGCCAGTTCACGGTCCAAGCCCCCGGCAACTCCAGTGGTCACCAGGCCGCTGTGTTCACTGATGTGGAACCAACCTAGTCCATTGCCAGAGACGATGCTGTAACGCAGATTAGCATTGAGACCAGAGTCGCCATCAGTGGCAGACACTCCACTCACATAGCTTCCCGGGGGCGCCTCCTCGCTCAGGTTCACTCTGTACACTTGCTGTGCAAAGACAGGAGGGTGGTCATTGATGTCATTTACGAAAATCACAAGGCTTGCCACAGAAGAACGCGCCTGGACCGCTGCGCCAGGGGGCGCCCCGTAGTTATCAGAGACCGAAACTGTGAGGTTGTAAGAAGGGATGCGCTCGCGGTCTAGGGCGCTGGCCACTTTGATGAGGCTCAGATTCGGCACTTTGCTGCTCTGCACCTCAAAGTGGCGCTGCTCATTGCCCCCTAGAATCTGCACAGAAATATTCCCGTTGGCCGCGGGTGAGTCTGCGTCCGTCACAGTGAGCAGAGCCACTACAGTGCCCACTTGAGCGTTCTCATCTACAGAGGCATAGCGCGAGGTGGCCGGGAAGTAGCGGAATTTCACCACGGGGTCATTGTCGTTGACATCTAGAAGCTGAATGAGCGCTTCGGCACGCCCAGTAAGGGAAGGCACGCCTCGGTCCATAGCCTGCACGGTAAGCGAGTACTGACGCCTGGCCTCGAAGTCCAGGGGCTCCCGCACGGTGATAAGCCCCGTTTCTGGGTCCATTTGGAAGGGAGTCCCCTCGTCCTGCAGTCTATAGCGGATGTCCGCATTGGTGCCCTCGTCCGCGTCCGCCGCCGCCACCTGGAGGACGCTGGAGCCCACCGCGGCGTCCTCAGGCACCCCCGCCTGGTAGTGGGAACTGCCAAAAACTGGGGGGTTGTCATTTATGTCTTGCACAGTCACGTTTACCTGCAGGTAGCCCCGCCGCTTCGGCTCACCCTTGTCCTCCACTTCCACCAATAGCTGGTACTGCGGTGTGACCTCGCGGTCCAGCCCGCCCTTGGACACCAGATGCAGAAACGCACCCTCGCCGCTCGGGTTCAGGGTGATATCCAGGCGGAAGCGACCCGCCTCGTTACCCTGGATGATGCGGTAAGAGCGATGGTCCACACCATTGGAGCCGATGTCCGAGTCGGTGGCCGTATCCAAGATGACTTGGCGCCCGCTGCTACTGTCCTCCTTGAAAGTGACCACGATGGAGGGATCGGGGAAGACGGGGGCGTTGTCATTGAGGTCCCGCACAAGCACTCGCACTTCGGTGGGGTAGGTGGGAGAGCTGGAAAGGACCACCAGATTGATCACGTCGCTGGGCAAGCTCTCGCGGTCGATGGTGGCGGTGGTGTAGAGGGCCCCGGTGCTGCTGTTTATGGCAAACAGGGCGTGGCTTTCGCTGAGCCGGTAGGTGAAGCCGGGGCGCGTCTGGATGGTGCCCACCAGCGTGCCGGGAGGTTGCTCCTCCAGCACTTGGAACACCTGGCGCTGTTCGGCCCCGCTGACCTGGGCCGGCCCAGGGAGCTGTGATAGCAGCCAAAAGACTCGAAGGAGCTGAAATACTGATAGAGGGGGCAGCTGGAGCCATGGGCGTCCAGGAGCCCTGTCTGCTAAGTCCATGGTCCTGGTTCCCTGGAACGGTGTGATAAAAAGAAGGAAGAGTGAAGCAAAAAAAAATAACAGCAGGGATTAAGTAGCCCCAGCAAAAAGTGCAGCCGATGGCTCTCAGAGCTCTGCTATTTCAAAGAACCTCCAGCCCAGCAGAAGCAAATCGCGTCAGAGAAAGGCTCCAGGTAGCCATTTGGACTTACAGTACGAGAGAGATGCCCGGGCGAAAAGCCGCAAGGAATTCCGCGGGACACTCCTGTGCGCTGATGAATTCCCAGAAAAGTTTCTCCAACCTCCTACATTTTCCCCCTTCACTTTGTTTTTTGAATCCAGAGTCTGAGCGTTTTCGCCTGGGTGGGTGTGGATTGGGAGCGGTTGCCTGTATTTAAGGTATATGAGGAATCATTGCAAACAATTGTCTCCAGAAACTTTAGAACTTACCACGGCGAAGAAACTGAAGAGGGAAGAACGAACCTCGGCAGAGATGTGTGGCAAGAACAATTGCGCACAGGAGAGGGGGCGGTGCGACCCGGGAGATTATAGAATTCCTTTCCCAAAAGCTGAAGACGAGGGATCTCCTCAAGTCCTCACTCCTCAATAACAAGGCTGCGAGGCCCCTTCGACACGGCTGCAGAAGTGGCCGCTGAGGCCCGGGCGCCGGCGTCTGCGCGCTGGCCGCTAGCGATTGCGTTCCAGGCGCTCGCGTTGGAGCTAGGGCTCCGGTACCCAGGAGCGCTCAGCTTCGTCCCTTCTCCTCCAGCCGCCGCCGCCGCCGCCGCCCCTGCTGCGGCTTCGAGCTGGTGGTCGCGCGCAGGCACCATCCAGGGCTCTTCAGCATTTTTGTTTTGGTTTTGGTTTTTTACCTCTGCCGAGGTGCCTGCAGTCTCATTATTTGTACATCCAAATCGAGTGCAGGTCCGTCCCCCTTTCTTCTCGGCCTCGCAGGGGTCGAGCAGGAACGGCGCGCGGTCCCCGAGTCCCCTCCCCTCACCATGCCAGGGGGATCGTTCTCCGGCGGCCCCCGTCAGAAGCCCACTCCAGTGCGCCTCGCCCCTGCCCACGTTATCTTTGCCTTTATTGTCCCGTGTCAGTTTCACTTTGTAATCCACAAGCCTTTTTGTTTGGGGCGGGGGTCGGTTGCTCCCCCTTTCTCCTTCGCGGTTGGCGGTGGAGGCGGGGAAGTCGGCGCGGGGCTGTGGCGGCGCCCGCGGCAGCTCCGGACGGCGCCTGTCAGCGCTCTCCTTCTCGCCTGCCCGGGATGAAGGTTGTACCGCTGTGGAGCCGGAGCTCAGCGAGCCGCTCTCAACCTCCGGCTGGTCCCTCACACTCCCCGCCTCTTCCCCGCTGCGCGCACACACACACACACACACACACACACGCACGCACGCACACACAGCGACCGTCGCTGAAACACAAACAGAGGGGGAGGGAAGACCGCGAGCTGGGGCAGGACTCAGAAACTTTGCTCGCTGCTCATTGATCCCCGCACTTTAGTTCGCCCGGACTCCCCCTAGCTCCCGGTCCTGTCACCTACTGCCCCTCCCTCTCCCCAGCCCCATTGGGCCGGAGCTGAGGCAGGCCCGCCTGGCGCTCCTACCGCGAGCGCTCTCCGGCTCTTTGAGCCTCCGACTGGCTTCTCGGGATGCTAATCACTCCAGCCTCCCGGAGGACTGTAGGCGGTCGGGTGTGGGAGCCCGGCGAGTCGGAGGCGCTGAGAAGGGGGATGATTTCTTTTTTTTTTTCTTTCTTTCTTTCTTTCTTTCTTTCTTTCTTTCTTTCTTTCTTTCTTTCTTTCTTTCTTTTTGGTCAAATCTTGGCCGGCGTCAGAGCAATAACAGCAAAAAGCTGCCACAGGATAGATGGGGGTGGGGTCAGGTTTGCAGATAAATAACTTTAGTGGCGGGGTCTGAAGGAAGACCGTTAGGTTGTTATGCTAGTAATAACTCAAGGGTAAGGGGGTCGAGAGAAATAAAAGAAAGGCGGGGGGTGAGGGTCTGTTAGAGCGGGGAGGAAGGATTAAGCAAAGCCTGTCTGGGAATGCACAGTGCAGATTTGCTTTAACCATTTCCTGCCTCCTCTCTTTCGATGGGAGGAGAGGGAGAGAGCTGTTGTACAATGCGACCCGACAGAATCCAAACAAAATCGCCCTCGTTCCTCCTTTGTCTACAGAATGAGTTCCTTGAAGCCCAGGGCGAGCCAGACTCTAAACTTGCACCCATTTGCCCCTTCCCCGCCCTTCTAGGTGACTAGGGGCACCAAGGCCTCAGTACCAATCCCACTTTGGATTTCCTATAGGAAAAGCCAAGGGAACTCAGTGTTTGTTTTGTTACCCTTCCCAAATGGATCCCAGGTGCCAGTAGCTAACCTTACAGTTTCAACAATAACAATGATAGGCCTTTGGAAAGATGGAAATCTTTTCCTGTCGCAACGTTTGGAATTTTGATCTCTGTTGGAGTATTTCCCCCTTGACATATTGCAGCCAAAGGAATCCTGATGAAGTTGTGTCTTTTTTTTTTTTTCTTTCTTTCTTTTCTCTCTCTCTCTCTTTTTTTTTTTCCTTTTTTTTGGGGGGGGGGTCTGGGGAAAGGATAGAAATGAGAAAAATAGAAATAAATAAAACGAAATTTAAAATTTTAAAATGCCCACATGCCACGTACTGCACTCGTGTTAATTCTGTTATTCACTGTAACTAATTTTTGTGGTGGCGTATACTGCTTCACTAAAGAAAAAAAAGTTACTGGGAATCAGGTGAGTATTATTTCCCCTTTAAGGGAAACCATTTAGAAAATACAAATTTAAGCCAAGGAATGCAAATATAGGGCATATGTCATACATTTCTGCCACAGTGACCCTACCAAATTTAAAACTTTGAGACCTGACATGATTCAGCTATGAGTAAATACTGCCCTCTGCTGTTCTCTGTCAGCCTTACACCTTTAATCGTCTGGTTTCTTGCTTAAAATTAAATACAGAGACTAAAAAGATCTGGTTATAAGGCTAATTCCTCCTTCTTGCCTAGGGATAGCGGCAAAGAAAAAAGCATCTTTAGGAATCTCCTAGTGCCTTTCCTTATAAAGGTAAAAAAAAAGTTTAAGAGCAATAGAGCAGATAGCAAATTCAAGTCCTCTGATGTAGACAGTCTGTAATTGGAGATTGATACATGGAAATCTGAAGACTATAACTGCCTTCACCAATTCCTTTGTTTAGGTTAGAGCACTAAAAAAAAAAATCACTTTTGCATATTCCACTACCATATATAATGACATATGTAGCATATATAATGAGTGAATTGGAAACAGACAAGAAAGTTAAATTACAACGTTTCTGACAAGAAAGATAAATTTCAACATTTTTGTATTTTTAGGACTTAAAACCTTTTTTAAAATATTGGAAGCTTTTCTTTTAAAAGAGAGACATTTTTTTTTCCAGACATTGAGAATTTATTAAGTACATTATGACACATCCCTCAATGCAACACCATCCTGCTTTAAGATTATATTTGCAAAGAATCTTGTATAGAAAGTTTCTTTCTGTAGTAAGTAATTATAGTACATTATTAGCTGAAAAATAGTGTACAACATTTTATACATAATATCTTAACTATTTAAAATCTTTTTTTTATTTTAATTTTGTTTTTTATAAACATATATTTTTATCCCCAGGGGTACAGGTCTGTGAATCGCCAGGTTTACACACTTCACAGCACTCACCATAGCACATACCCTCCCCAATGTCCATAACCCCACCTCCCCCTCCCAAATCCCCTCCCCCAATCAACCCTCAGTTTGTTTTGTGAGATTAAGAGTCACTTATGGTTTGTCTCCCTCCCAATCCCATCTTGTTTCATTTACTCTTCTCCTACCCCCTTAACCCCCCATGTTGCATCTCCTCTCCCTCATATCAGGGAGATCATATGATAGTTGTCTTTCTCCGATTGACTTATTTCGCTAAGCATGATACCCTCTAGTTCCATCCACGTCATCACAAATGGCAAGATTTCATTTCTTTTGATGGCTGCATAGTATTCCATTGTGTATATATACCACATCTTCTTTATCCATTCGTCTGTTGATGGACATCTAGGTTCTTTCCATAGTTTGGCTATTGTAGACATTGCTGCTATAAACATTCGGGTGCACGTGCCCCTTCGGATCACTACGTTTGTATCTTTAGGGTAAATACCCAGCAGTGCAATTGCTGGGTCATAGGGTAGTTCTATTTTCAACATTTTGAGGAACCTCCATGCTGTTTTCCAGAGTGGTTGCACCAGCTTGCATTCCCACCAACAGTGTAGGAGGGTTCCCCTTTAAGAGAGACATTTTTAAGCCTTTTCTCAAACCCATATCTTTGCCAACATATTACAATCTAAATACCACTTTTCTGGTGTAATTAAGCCAACAAAGATTTGTAGATTAATTGAAGCAGAACTAAAAGTTTTTTTCTTCCCTTTTTAAAAATTCAAGTATAATTGACATACAGTGTTATATCAATTTCAGGTGTATCATATAATGGTTCAACAAGTCTATACATTACTCTGTGCTCATCATGGTAAGTTTACTCTTAGTCCCTAAAACTTTTTCACTCACCCCCAACCAAGCGACCCCCTAGTAACCATCAGTTTGTTCTTTACATTTAAGAGTCTATATTATTGTTTGCTTCTTTTTTTCTTTGTGGGACCAAGCCATGGCTATGATACATGATTTTAAAAGAATATTTGGATTTTTTGTTTGTTTATTGTTGTTGCTTATGCACCACAATTCAATCACTCAGATAGGAAAGAAGAAAACATTTAGATACTTGTTGTAAGAGAACAGGTACTTTTGTTTTGTTTTGTTTGTTTGTTTGTAGAACCTGTGGAGTAATCTTCATATTTAGTCTCCATAGTTTTATTTTTTATTATTTTTTTAAGATTTTATTCATTTATTTGACAGAGAGAGAGATCACAAGCAGGCAGAGAGAGAAGGGGAAGCAGGCTCCCTGCTGAGCAGAGAGCCCGATGCGGGGCTCGATCCCAGGCTCCTGAGATCATGACCTGAGCTGAAGGCAGAGGCTTAACCCACTGAGCCACCCAGGTGCCCCAAGTCTCCATAGTTTTAAATTTAGTCATTTATAAGTGGATTTAATTTGGGAGAACAGGTTAAAATCATTCATTTTGTGGAATGGGGGGGTGTTCATTTTGTGGATTATATATTGTTTTTAATTTTTAAAAAATGAAATATGGCACAATTAAGTAATATTTCTGTAAATGTGTATATATTCAGTATTATAAAATAACTTTTTGAACAATTCTGAAAGAGGATTATCAAAAATAATCCATACTATGGTATTGTTATTTGAATAAGTGGAAGTTTTCCATGATAATTACTTTAAAGTAACACATTCATTTATAGATAACACCTATTCATAAAATTACAGTCTATGTATACATAAGTACATAATTTAAAATACAATATAGAAAAAAGGTTATACTGAAAGACAAGGGATAAAAGCTTTATTTTATTTTATTCTCTTGAGTTTCAAAAATTACAATATAGGGGCGCCTGGGTGGCTCAGTGGGTTAAAGCCTCTGCCTTCAGCTCAGGTCATGATCCCAGGGTCCTGGGATCGAGCCCCACATCGGGCTCTCTGCTCAGCGGGGAGCCTGCTTCCTCCTCTCTCTGACTGTCTCTCTGCCTACTTGTGATCTCTGTCTGTCAAATAAATAAATAAAATCTTTACAAAAAAAATTACAATATAGTGCATGATGAAAAATAAAGATGCCCCCCCAAAAAAGTTAAATAAAAGAAAATAAAGACACATAGAGACTGTATTTATGAAAAAATAAATTTTAGTTTATCTTGGTTTTCCACCAAAAGTTCATTTAAGAAAAGAATTACTTAGTGAAAGCTTTCAAGAAACATGAAAATAGATGCTTTTTTGTTAATTTTTTAAAATTTTTAATAAACATTAATATATTTTTATCCCCAGGGGTATAGGACTGTGAATCACCAGGTTTACACATTTCACAGCACTCACCATAGCACATACCCTCCCCAATGTCCATAACCCCACCACCCTCTCTCAACCCCTCTCCCCCCAGCAACCCTCAGCCTGTTTTGTGAGATTGAGTCTTTTATGGTTTGTCTCCCTCCCTATTCCATCTTCTTTCGTTTTTTCTTTTCCTACCCCTCAAACCCCCACGTTGCATCTCCACTTCCTCATATCAGGGAGATCATATGATAGTTGTCTTTCTCAGATTGATTTATTTTGCTAAGCTTAATACCCTCTAGTTCCATCCACCTCATTGCAAATGGCAAGATTTCATTTCTTTTGATGGCTGCATAGTATTCCATTGTGTATATATACCACATCTTCTTTATCCATTCATCTGTTGATGGATATAAAGGTTCTTTCCAGAGTTTGGCTCCTGTGAACATTGCTGCTATAAACATTTGGGTGCATGTGCCCCTTCAGAGCACCACGTTTGTATCTTTAGGGTATATACCCAGTAACGCAATCACTGGGTCATAGGGTAGCTGAAAATAGATGCTTTTAAGAGAGAAAATATTGATCAATTTTAATAGACTCTATGGGGAATTATATTTTTTGTCCAGGCATGAAAGAAACTAAAGAATGCAGCTTATTTGAGTCTTAGAATATATACTAAAATGAATAGTGTTATAGTAATTTGTTACTCTGATCTGCACACATTTGCCATCATTACTTCATTAATTGTCTGAATTTTTTTTTTTTTCACATTTTGGACTCCAAGTAAAAGAGCTTAGGTTAGTCATATGTTTACAATTGGGGCGCCTAGGTGGCTCGGTGGGCTAAGCGTCTGCCTTTGGCTCACATCATGATCCCAGGGTCCTGGATTCAAGCCCCGCATCGGGCTCTCTGCTCAGCGGGAGCCTGCTTCCCTTTCTCCCTCTGCCTGCCTCTCTGCCTACTTGTGATCTCTCTATCAAGTAAATTAAAAAATTTAAAATTATAACACATTAGCAACACTGTCCGGAAAAGTATTCTCCTTCCTACTTCCTCCTTTTCTTCTCTCTTCCCCCTTCTCTTCTATTCCTTTTCCTTCCCCTCTCCCCTCTCTTCCTTGTCCTTCTCTCCCTGTTGTTCTCTTCCCTTTTCTTTCCCTCTCTTGCTTCTGCTCCTCTCCCTTCCACTCTTTTCTCTTCCCTTCTCATTCCCTCCCCTCCCTTCCTTTTTCTCCCCTAGGCTTTCTTTTCTCCTCTCCTCTCCTCTCCCTTCCTCTCCCTCTTGTTTTCCTCCCTTTACTTTTCACTCTACTTGGCTTACTTTATTTTACTCTATTCTACCTTACTCTCACTCTCATAACAGGACTCCCAGAGGCAAATATTCTAATGAGGGGAAAGTGTATCTTTTTGTTTCCATATTTTTGAAAAATATGTATTATATAATTGTCCTGTATTTTTGACTGAGATAGATGACTTGGATTATATTTTGTATGTGTCTTATCCTATTTCTTATCTTTTTTGCCTAACACTATGTTCTAAAGATTTCTATGTGTTGTTATTGTACATGTACATTTAAACTATTGTTTCTGACTTTTGCCTTTTACTATTAGGAATGCATCCATTACCCTTAACCTGTATCTACTTACACAATTGTAGACATCCAGTTTGCTTCCAACTCCTTGACATCACAAATTAGTCTGCAATGAATACCCTTGTAATTGCCCCCATATGGAAATAAATATCTTCAGGATACATAATGTCAAAGAAGAAGCTTCTACTCCATACCCAAAATATATAGCTGGTTACTTGCTGAACAAGCGAGAGCTGCATTTGTAGGACACTATATTTCTGAGCAAAGAAGAGAACTGATCTGAGGTTTGGTAAAGCATGGCCATCAGAGATGACAAACTTTGAGAAACAGGAGAAGTTTGAGACTGGTTAACTTTTAGCTGTGGAATTGAAGTTACTAGACTACAGTTTTCACAAATAGGCTGAATTTCAGATGTACAGTTACAATTGTGAATTTAACAATGGTTTGGAATGGTCTTAATACTGGTACTTATAAACCAATTCTTGATAACATTGACACAAGTGGACAAGATTTTTGTCCTTACCTGTATTATGTCTCATTCTTATTTCTTTGTTTGGTTCTGTTGCTTTCCAACTTTTTGCACTAAATGTTTAATTCAGTATTTTAGATTTTTTTAATTCCTGATAAATATATTTAAAGCTATAAAGTTCCCTCAAAGCACTAAATTAGTCTTACTCCACACACACACCAACACAGACACACAAAGTTTAATTATAAAATATTATGTGTAGTGATTCCATTATCATTCACTTTTAAATATTTGGTAATTTATTTTATGGTTTCCTCTGTAGGACAAGATTATATATTAATATATAATTACGTTTCCAAATATGTGAGAACTAATTAAGAGCTCTCTCCTTCAGCAAGCACTGCTACTTTTCACCACCTTCCTTGGTACATAGAATCTATATCTCTTTGTATCATTTGTTCAATGTGTTATATTAAAAATCGATACTCTGTAATAGAAAGAAATCTTTAATTTTCATCCTCTCATATTTTCTTAACCTACTTAAAGCAATCTATTGACATTTTTTTCTTTACTTTTTTTCCTTCCTTTCTTTCTTCTTTCTTTCTTTCTTAGAGGCTGATTCTTTGCCTTTACTATAGACTTGCTAAACTAGTGAGTTTTTTTTTCTTTCATATTATTTTCCTATGTTTAGTTAAGGACCCCCCCTTTTTTTTTCTGCTTAAAAAAGATCCTTTAACATTTCTTATAAGGCTGGTTTAGTTGTGTTAAACTCCCTTAGGTTTGGTTTTCTAGGAAACTCTTTATCTCTCCTTCACTTTTGAATGATAATCTTGCCAAGCAAATTATTCTTGGTTGTATTTTTTTTTTCTTTTTCAGCACTTTGAATATATCCTGCCACTCCCTGCTTTTTTGTTTTGTTTAAGTAAGATCCACACCCAACATGGGGCTTGAACACCCAACCCTGAGATCACAGAACCCTGGGATCAAGCCCTGAGCTGAGACAAACAGTCAGACACTTAACCAACCAACCCACTCAGGCATTCCCTGCCACTTTCTTCTTGCCTGTAATGTTTCTGGTAAAGAATCACCTGACAATCATAGAGTTTCTCTCATATATGACTATTTGTTTTTCTCCTGATGTCTTTAAGATTCTCTTTTTATATTTAACTTTTGCTATTTTTTAAAAGATTTTATTCATTTATTTGAGAGAGAGAGAGAGAGAACACAAGTGGGAGGGGAGGAGCAGAGGTAGAGGGAGAAGCAGGGTCCCCCTGAGCAGGGAGCCCAACGAGGGGTTTGATCCCAGGACCCTGGGCTCATGCCATGAGCCGAAGGCAGACACTTAACTGACTGAGCCACCCAGGCTCCCTACTGAATTTTTTCCTACCAAGGTGGCAGTTGATGAGCACTTATTCCTCCATGATTAACTTTACTCATTTGCCTTTCAGGACACCATCCTGTTTGATGGACCACTAGTTTTCAGTCTCAGATGTTTTGGTATTAGCACCCCAGAGTTGAACAGACAAGTTTTTCCCTTCTCTTTTCTAAGCTCTCAGTGCCTTGGTGATCTCATCCTGTCTCAAGACTTCAAATAAACTGGTAACACTCCAAAAAGAATGTGAATTCTGCAGTTTTTAGGTGCAATGTTCCATCCACAACCATTAAGTTGTTTATTAGTTATGCTATTCAAAGGTTGTATATCATTACTGATGTGTTGTTACTAAAAGAGGAATGTTAAATCTGTATTTTTGATCAAAAAATTTAATCTCCTTATGGCTATACAGCTATTCTTGTTCTGCATTTTAAGACATCATATATGTATATTATGTATAAAATTTTTATGTATTTTTCGTGACTTAAACGTTTTCTAATTCAGATGTGATTCTCTATTTGAAATAATGTACTTTCTTAAAAGTCTACTTTTGTGTAATATATGAACAGGTAACTGGTATTCTTTAGTATCATTATGGAAAATTCTTTTCTATTCTTTCATCAACTATTGTTTGTACCCTAATGTTTTAAACATGTCTTTTGGCACAACATTATTTTTGAAATTATGTTCATTTTTTAATCAACATTCTAATTATCATTATCTTTTACTGGAGCATTTTATCTATTTACATTTAATATAATTACTCTTATATTTCTATCTCTTATGTAATTTTGTTATTTTTTTCTCTCATTTTATGTTTTTGCTTATTTCTGTGTTTCTTACCTGCTTTTTATTAATTAGATATTTCTTTCACTTTCCTCTACTACAATGGTAGTACAATGGCTGATATATGTTCTATTTTGTCTATTTTTGTTTTACCTATAGAAATTATAAAATAAATTTTCTCAAATTTTATAATAATTCAATACCTTAAGGAAAAAAAGAGGCTTCTTCTTGAACAATACATTTTATACACATTCATTTACTTTCCAATTTACATCTTAATTTGATATTGCTTTTCAATTCTTCATTTTATTTTAACCTTTCACAGGATTTTTGTTTTTAAAAAGACAATAATGTATCTCATGCATTTCTTTCTTTTCAATCTGTCTTCTAACACAAGCATTCTATCCTGGGCCATTTGCATTCTGTTTGAAATATATCTTTTTGAATTTCCTTTAAAATAGAAGCTGCTGGTAAAAATACTTTATAGTGCCCCTGTTCTTGGAAGACTTTTTTCTTTAAGAATAAAATTCAAAATTCAAAATTATTTTAAAGTCATTTAGACGAAGTTTTTTTTTTTGTCATGTGCCATTCTAGTGAAAATACAAAAAAAAAAAAAAAGAAAGAAAGAAAGAAAAGAAATTAAGAGTATTTCTAATACCATACATTGGTAACTCAATTCACAGGAATCTTCTTTTCTCAAAATCATTATTCATATTTATAAACACAGTTCAGTTATACAGAAGTTTGACTTTTATTTTGCTGTTAATCTTGTTTTGATTTCTTTTTATCTCTTGTTCAAGAGATATTTTTTACTTACAACTGTTAAAATGCCTCCTTATTTTTGGTATTTTGCACTTTTATTTTGGTATATATAGATATGAAGTGGTTTGTAATCCTGCTTGGAAATTGAAGTCTACATGATACAGATCTCTCTTTCATTATTTCTGGGAAATGTTCAGCCATTATATTTTCAGATATTACTCTGGGTTTCTTTCTCCTTGTTCTTCCTTCTGTAACTCTACTTAGACATATATTAGTAATTCTCATGATATCTTTTATGTCTTATATCAGTTTAATGTTTTTCTCTTTCATCTTCTCTATGCTTAATTCTGAGTGATTTTTTTGACTTGTATTCCAATTCGCCAATTCTCTTTTCACCTGTGTCTAACCTACTTCCAAACTCATCCATTTGTTTTTCAGTTTAATTACTGAATTCTTACACCTTAAAATCCTGTTGTGTTTTGTAGTTCAATATATCCCACAGATGTTTGCAAGCTTGTTTTCTATTTATTTGAATATATTAAACATAGTTTTGATACTGTTTTAAATATGTGTCAATTTCAATATCAGAAATATGTAATCATCTGTTTCTGCTTTCCATTGTTATTGCTAGTTTTTGCTCATAGTAAATTGTTTCTTTATTTAACTAGTTAAGTTTGGGCCTTAACTGTTCATTATAATTGGCAAATTATCTGTGATGTTCTTGAGGCTTAAGATAGGTGTGCTTCTATAACAAAGATCTGATTATACTTCTGTTTGTTGCATATGGGTTACTATTAGTCTTCAACCACTATTGTTTTCGTTGAAGCTAAAGTTAAAAAAATAAATAAATAAAACAATAAAAACAATAAAAAGCAGTAGTATTTTATAAATCCCTAAGTAATGCTGTCAAAAAAAAAAAAATGCTTTCCCATAACTGGGTTTTATTTAAAGACATCTTTTAAGTTTTTATTTATTTATTTATTTGACAAAGAGGGATCACAAGTAGACGGAGAAGCAGGCAGAGAGAGAGAGAGAGAGGGAAGCAGGCTCCCTGCTGAGCAGAGAGCCCGATGCGGGACTCGATCCCAGGACTCTGAGATCATGACCTGAGCCGAAGGCAGCGGCTTAAACCACTGAGCCACCCAGGCACCCCTAAAGACATCTTTAAACTAATTTAGATTGTTGTTATATGTCAATCTTTTATATGTATCAAAAGGAAGCTATAAGCAAGATAAACCAGACAAAATATACTTAAGTTTTTTTCACATTGAAAATCAGCTCAAAGTGAATATTTATTGAAAAAATGCTCCATTATTTTGTCTTTGATTTTTTTTTTTCCTAACATGCTGACACTGCACGTTTGATGTTCTTATACAGTTGATGATAATTAAGTCACAACTGCTGCTGGGCCTTTAGCAAATATAATATACATTCTAATTGCTAAATGTTAAAATGGGATTGCCCTCCCTCTAACAGTGAAAAGTGAATCTTGGAATACATACAGTTACTTCATAACTAGAGTTTTGTTGTTCTTTTTTGTTTTTTTTTTGCTTGCTTGTTTTGTTTTTCCCCTACGCTACCATGTGATTTTAAGAAGTGCCTTGTCACTTCAACTCTTACGGATGTTTCTTTCTCCATTGCCTATTCCAGTCAGTTCCAAAGCATCTTTATTTTCAGTGTTTTGGAGAAGGTGGGGTGACTAGGTATAGGTATCTAGTTATCTCAATGGAGAACTTTTATTTTAATAATTTATTTATTATTTTAATAATTATTAAATAATTATTTTCAATACTGTCATTAATCTATATTATTATTTTAATAATTTAAAAAATAATTTTAGCAGTAAATAATAACCTGGCATATTATAGAATAAAAACAAAAACAAAAAACATTTTTTTTCTTGTTTTTTGTTTGTTTGTTTGTTTTTAGTAGGCTCCACACCCAGCATGGAGCCCAATGCAGGGCTTAAACTCAAGACCCTGAGAGCAAGACCTGAGCTGAATTTAAGAGTGAGATGTTTAGTTGACTGAGCTGTCCAGATGCCCTCAAACCCCTTTATCTCTTGGAATGTTTTTCATTTTCCATTTTTTCCTCCTTTGGAAAAATCTTATTTCTTGGTGCTTATCCATAAGCCAGCTTTAACTTTTCTTGCTGCCTTCTGGGAAAATTCCTCAATCTGATGTTCCAACTCAGTATTTCACTACTCAAATATAGCCATCTAATCTACCACTATTTAACTTTCAGTTCTCTTTATATCAACTCATATTTTTATACCTAATATCGTCTACTTCATTTTATTTATTTATTTACTTACTTACTTATTTTTATTTATTTTTTATTAACTAGGTTCCATGCACAGTCTGGAGCCCAACAGGGGTCTTGAACTTACAACCCTGAGATCAAGACCTGAGCTGAGATCAAAAGTTGGTCACTTAACCAACTGAGCCACCCAGGGGCCCTTGTCTATTTCATTTTAAAATAATTTTAATTCTTGTTTGGTATTGACAATATCCATCAATTATCTTTTTATTTTTAATGTACTAATTTTAGATTCTTACTCTATCAAAATTCTCTCCTTCTTATGGCCTGTCTTGTCTAGTCTGACTTTCTCTGAGGTACTGCTTTTTCTCATGTGTTTAGTTATTTTGGCTTGTGAGCTCTTGCTCTGGTAGGTGTTGGCTGTGTGTGTAACATGTAATGTTTGCTGAGAAGGAATCAAAAGCCAGGCTTCAGTCCGTGAGTTTAGGGCAGGGATTAGCAAAAGTTTTCTATAGAAGGCAAGATAGTAAATATTTTAGGTTTTGAGAACCAGACAATTTCTGTCACACTACTTATTAAACTTGCTTTGTAATGTGACAGCAGCTATAGATAATATAGAAATTATTGGGTATGGCTATGTTCCAATAAAACTTTATTTACAAAAACAAGATGTAGGCCCAATTTGGCCTGCAGGTTGACATTTGCTGGCCACTGTTTTAGAGCATGAGAGATAAGATTTGTACTGAAAACTCCACCAGATGACTGTTGTTAATTGTTCCCAATTGTAATCTGTTGTTTAACATATATATGTGTGTACATGTATAAAGTCATATTTTGAATATGATTCAAAATTTTGATATCTGTTTTACATCAATTGCACTTTTTTTTTCTTTTTACCTTCTGACCCTCTGTAGTCTTGAATTTTAAACTGTGAGGTATAGTATGATTGGGAAGTAACAATCTCCCTAAATTGTAGCCCACAGCACTAGGGATTTTTAGATAATAGAGTGGGATATTCAGTGCCTAAAGGCAACTGGTCAGTCTATACTTATTTCATGAGGACATGGATGTCTAGGCTGTTGCTGCCAATTTCTGTAAGAAGCGGGCAGTAATTGCCTCAAGTCAACATAGGGTAGAGACAAATTATTTTTTTCTAAATACTTATCTTGTCTAGTCTTTCATAAATTTTTTTGGCCTATATTATTTGGTACTTAGCTTTCTTTTTCCATTATCTATATCTCTGTGTTTTACACACACATGCATACACACACACACACACACAACTATATAATATGTATGTTTGCTCATTTTTAAAAATTCTGGCCAGTGTTCAATTTCCAAAGATTATGTGGAACCACCAGTGTATGTAAATAAATCTGAAACTACATGATGGAAACTAAAATCATATTTTTTTAACATCACACTTATGGGAGAAGCAAAATGAAGGGTTAGCTTTAAAATCCTTCATAATATAGTACATGTGAGTATGTGAGCAAACCCACTGGAATGGAAATTGCTTATACTAAATGTGAGACTAGGTTTCTCAATATTGTGGCATTTGCCACAAACTAGTAATTACATACCATAATTTGGAGAAACTGTTCAGTCCAACAACTGCTTGTGACAATCTACTCTTTTGTTGAAATACGTAATATGTCAAGTGTTGGTCATATTTTATCTTTACAGGTATAACTACCAATTTATCTCAAACTGAAAATATATTAATATGGGAAATAGTAAAAAACTGCCTTAATATTAAAATGAATCTGACATTGAATTTCATGCTAGAATAAAAACAGTGAACAATAGAATAAAAACAATGGATGTCTTTGATTTACAGGTAATTTATATATATTTGTCTTGTCAAAAAAATGTTAAGTAGAATAATATGATAATCAATCTAGGCTTACTAGACTTTTAGTGAATGAAAAATTTTGAAAATACTAAGCAATTCGAACTGTAATTTCCATCATCAGCAGGGAAGTGGAGAATTAGGAGATTCCCTCCAGAAGAGCTGATTCTAAAAACACAAGTAACTTTGGCCCACAGCTAAAATGTTATCATATTTCCTATTTTAAATTTATTTGAGATAATGAAATATAGATTACTATAAGACTACTTTATTTTGTATTATTGCTTAATGAGCATTCCCTTGGCATTATAATAAGTTTATATGCATATTATTTTATTGGCTGGATAACATTTTGCCATATAAATAGGCCAAAAATTAATTTTTCCTTTAATGTTGACAATCGGAAAATTTTAGGTTATCTTGTTATTGAAATTTATGCTTTGATAAATCATAATTCATTCATCCAGCAAAATTTATTGAAAAATAACTGCATGTCTGGTACTTTAGAAGCAAGACAAGATACAGAGATGAGAAAACAGATATACAATTTCTACCATGTTGAGTCAAATTATAAAAAAAAGGAATCTAAGCCTTTTTAAAAAAAGATTTACTTATTGTAGAGAGAGCACACATGCATGCACATAGGGAGGAGGGGCAGAGGGAGGGGGGGAGGGAGGAAGAGAATCCTAAGCAAATTCCCTCCTGAGGACAGAGCCCAGTTCTGGGCTGGATCTCAAGACCCTGAGATCACAACCTGAGCTGAAACCAAGAATACAATGCTTAACTAACAAACCACCCAGGCGTCCCAAGAATCTGAACTTTTAATGACGCTTAATACTTGTTTCCAAGTTACTTTCCAAAAATGATATGCCAATTTATAATCAAAACCACAGTATATCAGAATTCTCCCAGCAAAAGCAAAGAACAAGTATATTTGAATATAACATCTTAAATCCTGACCCATTTAAGAGGTAAAAATGTGTGGTTTCCTTCAACATGCATTTCTATTCTATTTTATGTATTAGCTATTTGTTTTCGCTTTTTAATGAAATCATTCATGCTTGTTGCCCTCATCAGTGGGGGTCTCAGATTTTTTGTTGTTGTCATTACTGCTATTGTTGTTAAATCTATTTGTTTTCCTTTATAAACACCTACCCTTTTAAAATTTATAATTCTTTCCCTTATGCAGAGACTAAATAAATGCTCATAAATCTTTAATTCTAGTTTCCTCTTTCTGTTTTTCCTTTTACTCTTTTGTCTTTATTATGTTGTATTGAGTGGCAGGGCAGGGAAAATAAATAATTTTGTTTCCTCTGAACCTAGGATGATGCCTGGAATTCAGGTAGTTTTCAACAAACGCCTATAAAATTTCAGCCCACAAAGGATGCCTAAAATTTAAAATAAAAATTTTAAAAAGCAATAATAAATTGGTTTAATGCTACAGTCTAAAACATTGTTTTCTAAAATGTGGTAAAGGTTGGTCCTCACAGATAAATCTAAGGGGCTCAGAAGACGATATTAAACTGTACAACAAATGAGAAAAAACAAAAATACCAAAACACTAGCATGGGTATTATAGCTTGACATTCACTTTCCAAATTCAAACCTTCCAGCCTACCTTTAGTATGCATTTCTAGTGGCCTTTTTTCAGACCTTTTCTCATCCATGGTTCTTCACACAGTGTTCCTCTATTTAAATGCATGCACATGGAATCTGTTAGCCAACACAACCATGGATGCATGTCCACACTGGTGTGCCAGGATCTAATTTGTGTGTATTGAGAAGCAACAATTATATCATTTGTAGCTGCAGCTAATTCCAAACCTCTGGATCACATTTACTTTGGTGTTTTGCTGAAGTTAATTATTCCACGTGGCCCCCTGTTTTTCTACCTTTTGATTGATGTGGCAGAAGTCACAGTGCCCACAGTGGGACATTTCTGTTTCTATCACCATCACAATAATTCGGAAAGTCACTCATTCCCTACATGTCTTTACTGAAACAGCTAAACTGCCTCAGAGTTCCTGCACTTGGATCTTAACTGAGTCCATCACAGGTAATAAAAGCTATTCCACTTTCATTTCTCTTTCAAGTGAAAGAGAAATTCTAAGGTATTGGAATGTTTACCTCCTATTTACATCTCATATCTTCCTTTTGAATAGAGTGGTCTAAGTGAATCGTCCTACAGAACAAGCATATCTAATTCAAGATTTGATTAATATGATATTGTTTGAACACAATACAGACTCTCTTTAATAAAGAAGGTTCAAGTCTCATGAATCAGAAGTAGTGAACACAATACACATTGGAAGAAAGAAAAAACTTGGAACTTGGAATACACTAGAAAACAAAGGAAAAATAATTCAGGAATATTTAAGCAATTTGATATTTTATAGGACTCAAAGCTCTTATTAAAAGAAAGGGTGCATTATCTGTACTATTTAGTTGGAATATTCCAGATGTCTCTGGTCTTTATAAACATATCACAACATCTTAATTCTTTGTTTATTTGAATTGCTCCTTAGTCATGTCTCTTTTTCATTCCATTCTTAATCACTGAGTCTGTGATTAAAAATGGCAAACATGTGTTTTGAGAAGAAACTAAGCTATGATTTTGGTTGTGGATAGTAATTTTGGAGTGGTAGAACATATTAACCCCTTCCTTTCCACTCTACCCATGAACTCATAACAAGAGGCAAGAAAACTGTAAGCACAAAGTAAACAAACGAGGCCTGGGAAATAAATTACTTCTCAGTTGTAATATTTACATATGGCTATACTAAAGAAATGTTTCTGGAGAAACAAACAAATAAAAAGTGACAGTTTAATATTTATAAAACAATGTTAAGCCAAAATAATATAGACAAACACAAATGAGATAGTATTGTAGTCAAGACTCTTAACTTTTGCACTTAAATAAAGTTGAATTTTAAGAATCTCACAATCATTGGATCTAATCCTGACTCTGCTTCCTACTCTCTACTGGGTCAAGTGTAAGTCATTTGAATATTCCACAGCTCATGTGGTCACTGTAAGTTACCATCTGCCAGAGTGTGAGATATACCTCAGTTTAATTAGAAAAAGTTCTAGATGATTAATCTTACCTATATTAGGGAAAAGTTGAAGATATAATTCTAATTTTTATGGAAAGGAAACAGTTCTATTAATTTAAAAACTGTAACATATGTACATATATAGATTTTTTAAATTTATAGTAAATTTCCATAAACTTGGAGCAAAATGAGAAAAATAAAAAAATACATTGAATTATTTATAGGTAAGTAAAATCTCATGGTAATATGGTTGTGAGAAAGGAAACACTAAATACTAAAGGAAATACAATTACTAAATATATTTGTTTTTAAAATGAATTTGAATGAATCTCAATGAAGTAGATTCAGACAGGACAACATGTTAATAAAAGTTAGTTGAAAGTAAACAATAACCATATAAAGTTGAACAGAAGACTACATATGACAAATATTTCAGAAAAAAACTAAAAGTTTTATTGTCTCCAAATAAAAAATACATTTGAAGAAATTCTAATATGCTAATACTTTTAGTAAAAGCAAATATGTCACTGAATATAACCAAAATACTACTCTATGATTATATCACCAGGTTCTTTTTATAATCTATGTAGTAATTTGAACAATATTTTATGAAACTGTTTTGTTGCTTTTTAGTCAGGAGATTGGTAGTAATGTTTATTTCAAGCATGTTAAGGGGATGGTCCAAACTCTTTCTGATCCCCAGTAGGTCTGTGACATGTTATTTGTTTCTTTTTTAAAGCATTTTCTTAAAAGAACACTATGATTTGAAATAAATATCTTTGCTTTGATAACTTGTAGTTCATCTTTTCCTCTTGGTGGTTGTATTATTGCCTTATTGGAGACTAAGGTTTGCAAATGGTAAATCTGTCTCTTTGTTTTTCATCCCTTTTTGATGATTATACTTATCATATAATTTCATAACTCAAGATATTAAATTGATGTTATTAAGAAGGATGAATGAGATGATCTAAGTGTCATGCTGATTTAATTGTTTATGTCTTTCATAATTTTGCCAGAGTTTATGGATACTTTTGTTTTCAATAATTCTGTATTATTAGTTTTGTGCTCAGTGAATTCTAATCCTTACAGTCCACCAGATATTTCTGAGAATTAGGTATTTTTTTTTTCTATCTGTATTGGAGGTACACTGTGATTTTCAGATTGATTGATTGATTTAATAGATGATGATGGAGAGACAGATCTTCCATGCTGGAAAACAGAATGAATGAGACAATACCCATAACGTAGATAGTGCATGCTGGTACCTAGGAAGAGTTTAATAAATGTTAGTTATTATTCCCATTATATGACAAAATTTGACAAGAGTGTTCATTTAGAGCAAATGAATAAAATCATCCACAGAAGTTGTATTCAGTCTTTAAAAAAGAGCATTTTAAAACTCAGTGTATTTTTTATCTGCTACTGTTTAATGATAGTACTCAAACTTAGTGGCTTCCTACAACACACATTTATTGCCTCACAGTTTCTCTGGGTCAGGATTCTGGGCACAGCTTAGCTTAGGGTGTGATAAAGCTGTGATCAAGGTGTCAGCCAAGTGGTGATCTCATTTGAGACTTGACTGCAAGAGGCCCGACTTTTTAACTTACAGTCTTGTTGGTAGAATTCAGTTCCTTGTAGTTTGCCAGAGTGTGGACCAGAGGTCATCCTTAGCTTCTTGCCATATCTCCTTTATGTGGTAGCTCACAATATGACAGCTTGCTTCAAATCCAGCAAGAGAATCTTCTAGGAAAATAAGTTACAGTATTTTATAATATATACACATAATCTAGTAAGCACATCGTGTCACTTTTGTCATATTTTATTAATTAGAAACAATTCAAAAGTCCCACCCACACTAAAAGGAAAAGTACTAGACAAAACAAGAACATCAGGGGGCATGGATAATGAGGGCCACCCTAGAGTCTACCTACAACATTCCGTAAGAACAAAAATCACAAAACAGTAGCTGTATTTCATTGTTTAAATTCACTAATATCTTTCTTGTTACCCTTTCATAATGAGAAATAGTTCTTTCTTATTAAAACATTTGAGGGGATAAAAGCTCTATTGTAAAAATTTTTTCGGTACTAAAGCATTGGAAAGAGTTAATATCTTGGTTTGCATGTCACTTTAGAGTTCACAATAAATTAATATTTATGAATATTATTATTTCAGACTAGAAAATGGAGGGCAGAAGTAATATCAATTTCAATATTGTAACACATTTAAGTTCCAAATAAAGACTTAATTACAGTATTTGCTGTTTATTTGATATATTCAGTATGTCCCCGCCCCGGCTTTGGACAATCTTTTAAATATTTTTGTTAATTAAGAGTAATTCATATAAAATGGAATGGTGGTAAGGGAGTGGGTGGAAACCAGGTTTGCTCTATGACCAGATAAGCTATAAGGAAGGACCATCAAGTGCCAAGAGCACTGTATTGAAGGCATCAAGATGAGGTGCAGCATAGGTCAACTGGAAAAATGGTTGATGAGGTTGAATGAAATTGGTGACACAGATCATTTACTTTCTTTGTTTGAAACATGTTTTGAACCATTTTCTGGAACTTGTCTACAAGTTCTGTGTGCAAATGATCTGGCAGTCAGCAAAATACTACAACAGGACATGAAAACCAGAACTTCACACACAGCTCCAAAAAATATAGCTGCCTTCTATTCTCAAAACTGCTTGCCTCCCAACTAAAACTGTATCTTCCACTCCAGCAGTAAACAGATGTCACACACACTTTTACAGACACTTGGATCTGAAATACTCTTTTCTTGCAGAGAAGTTACCTGGTATCTATGTGTAGCCATTCTATAGCCCTTCATTAGTGCAGTTTGGAGTAACATTCATATGGGCTTTACCAAGATAGTATATTTCAGTTTACACTGTTTATGTGGTAACTACCCAGATGGTGACCGTTCATGAAGGGGTTTGATATTTCTTTCATTGACAGCCAGTTGATCCTAACTTGGGTGATCTAGGTATGCAGAGAACATTTGTAAAACGCAAGTGGAACCATAAACGTAGTTGTTAAGTATTTATTAATCCATGGAGAATTGAAACAGCACAGTTCCTAAACCCAGAGGCTATAGCACTAGATGAAGAGATACTCAGCTTTCTGAATGTAAAATGTTTGACGACACTTCTATGTACACTGTTTATTTGTTTGATAAACCTAAATTAGAAGACCCTAGGCAAATTAGCTTTTCTCCATGGAAATCTTCTATATGTGATGAACTCACAGAGATGCTTCTGTCTCATAAAAAGAAGCCTGATGAACACCACAATAAATGTGATCATGTGAGAGTTCCACTCCAAACTCCAATGTATAAAGAACTTGTAAGTTGTCAGTCCTATGACTACAAGAAAAGGGAGAACAAACTGAAAATCATGACTTTTCTTGGACACATCAGAGACCAAGATTACCAGGAAACTTGCTGCTCTGAAAACTGGAGAGACATGCAAATCTGGAGAGTCACCTCTGCTCTGCTCACCTGGATCAGAAACTGCTGAAGCCGTAAACTGAGAAGGATGCTTAGATGGTAATTTTGAAGAATTGCTGGAGGCTGAAGGAGGGTAGTGTGAGAGTAAGAAGCTCAAGGGGGCTGCAGTCTTGGATGACCCCCACACTTTCACAGGTTTTATTTCCAGGAGCTTCACTAGGTTCTCACAGTGAACATAAAAGCTCTCTGACCTTGTGACTTTAGCTGAAAGAGGGGAAGAATAATCATTGTGAAATCTGCCTAGAGTATTCTTCATAACAAAGTCCTACTTTTCATGAGGAAAAGACTACCCAGAGCCTTATCCTGGATAAGGGAAGGGAATTTTTCCCACTCCAGCTATCTCTTGCCTTCCAGTTTAACTTAAGGTGGTGGGGGAAAAGCTAACTTCAGAAGCACCATCAAGGTCTTAGCTCAGAGTTACAGGCTCACTGAAAGACCAAGATTTAATCGTGACAGGATGGTTCTCGTGACCCACATCCTAGCCCCACACACGCTGGATTCTAGTGTAATGATAGCAGAATATAGTTGAAAGAGCTGCAAGCTGAGGCGCCAGGGTGGCTCAGTGGGTTAAGCCTCTGTCTTTGGCTCAGGTCATGATCTCAGGGTCCTGGGATGGAGCCTCGTGTCAGGCTCTCTGCTTAGCAGGGAGCCTGCTTCCCCCTCTGTCTCTGCCTGCCCCTCTGCCTACTTATCATCTCTCTCTCTCTCTCTGTCAGATAAATAAACAAAATTTAAAAAAGAAGAAGAAAGAAAAAGAAAAGAAAGAGCTGCAAACTGCAGACATACTCTGAGGAGGGAGTACCTAGGAAGCCCCAAGTGAAGGAGGGAGACAAAATTAATAACATGATACAAAATAATTTAAAGCCACTGGCACGTACAGCCACAGCAAACATTAATCACTGCTCAACTTCTACCCAGATTAGCATACATGTTCACCCCAAGACCTATTTACCTCAGTTCCTATTCCCTAATATACCATGACTCATGCTGAACAAAAAATTATAAGGATGCCAAAAAGCAAGAAAAAAAAAAAATTCAAAGAGACAAGCAAACACTAGTACCAGACTCAGATATGACACAAATTTTGGAATTATCAGAAAAACAATTTAAGATAACTATGAATTGCGTGTTAAGTGCTCCAACTGAAAACACTAGTCCATATTCAAGAAGAGATGTTAATGTGAGCAGACAGGTGGAAACTCTATGAAGGTTCCAAAGGAAATGCTAGAAATCAAAAACATAGTAACACAAATGAAGAATACCTTCTTCATTCTTTAAATCTCTCATCAGTATGGAAACACTAAGGAAGGATTCAGTGAGCTTTACTACAGGAAAATAGAACTTCCCAAACTGAAATGCAAAGAGTTGAAAGAAAGAAAGGAAGATAAAAAGAAAGAAAGAAAGAAAGAAAGAAAGAAAGAAAGAAAGAAAGAAAGAAAGAAAAAAGAGAAACTCCAAGAACTTGGGACATTTCAAAAATTAACATATATATATTAGGAATACCAGAAGAAGAAAGAGACACTATGGAGCATAAGAAATATTTGAAGTAATAATAGACAGAAAAGCTTCAAAATTAATAGCTGACACCAGACTACAGATCCAGGAATCTCAGAGAATAAGACAGGATAAATATAAAACAAACAAACAAATTAAAACTATACCCAAGCATATATTCACACTATAGAAAACCAAAGAAAAAGAAGCAAATCTTTAAAGAAGACAGAAGGGAGGGAGAGGAAATATTCTACCTACTAAACAAACAAAACAACAACAAAAAAGAATCACTATGAACGTCACATCAGAAATCATACAAACAAGAAGAGGAAAATGAAATACTCAAATTATTGAAAGAAAAAAAATGTCTAGAATTCTATATCCCATGAGATTACCCTTCAGAAGGATGTCCTTTCAAAGAACATAAAGACTTTCTGTGCCTTTGTCTCGTGTATGTACATACACACCACCCGTATCACAACCACAACTAAGGGAATTCACCTCAGAACCCTTGTCCTGAAGGAAATTTTAAAAGAAGTTCTTTAAGGAGAGGAAAATAATGTGAGTCTGAAACTCAGATCTAAATAAAGAAAAAGGTTGTGGGATGGATGAATGAATGAATGAATGAAAATAAAATATTCTATTTTTCTTACTTAATAGATCTAAAATATAGCTGTTTATAAGAATAGTAGTAACAAGGTATTTGGTGATTATAGCATATAGATAAGTGAAATGAGTGACAGAAATGGGAAGGGAAGGGAAGGATGGAAAAATTGTGAATACGCTTCATAGGATAAGCCATCTTACACATGATGTGGTATAGTAATATTTGGAAGTGACTTTGAATAATTTAAATATATATTTCAAACTCTCAGGAAAATTAAACCTTTTTTAAATAGCATAATTTATATGTCAAGAAAGGAGGGAAAACTCAAATTATATAATAAGCTTAATGGAATCCTAAGAAAGCAGAAAAAGACAGGGAAAAGTAAACAAAGAACAAATGTAATATTAAAAAGTTACATACAGGGTAGATACTACTCTAGCTCAATCAATAATCAATGTAAGTGATGGTGGTCTTAATGCACCAGTTAAGAGACATAGATTGTCAGAGTGAATGAAACTACATGTTGTCTACAGGAAACCCATTCTAAATATAAAAACTCAGCAAGGTTAAAATTACTGGATGGAGGAAAGTATACACAGTGTTAACAATGATTAAAAGAAAACTGGAATACATGTATCACTTTCAGAAAGAGCAGACTCCAGGACAAGGAAAATTATCAAGGATGATGAGGAGCACCGTGTACTAATAAAGGAATTAATTCTTCAAGAAGTTATCACAGTCTTTTTTTTTTTTTTTAAAGATTTATTTATTTGACAGACAGAAATCACAAGTAGGCAGAGAGGCAGGCAGAGAGAGAGGAGGAAGCGGGCCTCCTGCTGAGCAGAGAGCCCGATGTGGGGCTCGATCCCAGGACCCTGGGATCATGACCCGAGCCGAAGGCAGAGGCTTTAACCCACTGAGCCACCCAGGCGCCCCAGTTATCACAGTCTTAAACATGTGTGTACTTACCAACAAAGCATCAAAAGATGTGAAGCAACAAGTGATATAACTGAAAGGAATAACAGACAAACAAGTGCTATAGTTGGGGTCTTCAACACACCTCCCCCAGTGGTTGATAAATCTCAGAAGCATAAAAACACTAATGTTATAGTTTACCTGAAAACCACTAACAGTCAACATGATCAAATTGAACTTTACAGAATGCTCTATTTAATGATAGCTGAAAAACTTTCTCAAGCTCACATGGCATTTGTAAAAAATATACCATATTCTTGGTCATAAAAGACATCTTAACAAATTTATAAGAATAGAAATCATACGTCTTTCTCAGGTCACTATGAAATTAAACTAGAAATCAAAATAAAAAGATAGCTAGGAAATTATCAAATATTTGGAATTAAACAAGGTACTTTGAAGTAATACATGAGTCATAGAAGTGTCTCAAGGGAAATTTAAACTATTTTGACATGAATGTAAATGAAAATATAATATCAAAATATGTAGGATGTAATAAAATCAGTGCTTAGAAGAAAATTTATGTAGCATTATGTAACAAATAATGTAACATTAAATTCATGTACTAGAAAAGAATATATAATATCAGTGACCTAAATTTCCACCCTAAGAAGCTAGGGAAAGAATAGCAACTGAAGACTGAAGGAGGCAGAAGGAAATAATACAATATGACACAGAAATCAGTGAAACTGAAAAGAGACAAAATAGGGAATATCAGCATAACCAAAAGCTGGTTCTCTGAAAAAATTCATGAAATTGATAAACGTTCAACCAGTCTAAAAGAGAAAAAAGAGGACATAAATTATCAATATTAGAAATGAAATAGGAGTTATCACTACTGGTTCTGTGAGTGCCAAAAAGACAACGAAAGAATGCCAAATAATTTTCTGCCCATGATTTTATTTACTAGATAAAATGGACCAGCTCATTGAAAGATACCAATTATCAGAATTAATACAAAGAAATAAATAAATTGGCCTATATCTGTTAAAAAAAAAAAAAGGAATCAACAATGAATAACTTTCCACAAAAGAGAAACCCAGAGCCAGATGTTTTCACTGGTGAATTCTATCAAACATTTAAGGAAGAGATGATACTAATTCTATAAAGTACCTTCCAAAACTAGATGGAACACATTCTAGCACATTCAATGAGGACAGAATTACCTTAATAACCATGCAGTAAAGAGTTAACTCAACAGATGAAGATCACTCAAACCCTGCACATTCCGAAGAAAGGTTTGTCTTCAGAAGGGCCTGGTTGTTACCCAACCACTAGGAGATAACCTCCAAGAGCTTATAATATCCTTTCTGATGATAGTGATTTTGTATGCTCAAAGTCTAGGACCACACTATTTAAGTTTGATCAGTTTATGCTAACAATATGATTTACAGTGAGTTCCGGTTTTTGTGTGCCAGAAGTCATGGGTCATGCTGTATCAGACTGACATCTGGGGGCCTGGAGACTGAGTAACTAGGGTCAGTTATGCAGGTGTTTCATGCCTGCTTGACTTACCTCCCCAAAAAATCCTTGGACATTAAGGATCAAGTGAACTTCCCTGTTTGAACCTGGTTCCTGGTACCTGGTTGAACCTGGATCCCTGGATATTCTGGAGCCTTAGAAGTCTGTTAAAGATTCTGGCTTACTCGTTCCTAATGATAGCTGCCTTCTATGTCCATACATGGCCTATTTTTGGTGCATATACACATACACATGCAGAGCGTAAGGGTGAGAGAGAATGCTCTTACTCTTAAGGTACCAATTCTGTTGGATGAGATCCCAACCCTATTTAACCTTGATTACCTTCTAAAATCCTTATTTCAAAATAAAATCCCATTGGGGATTACAGCTTCAACATATGAATTGCGGGGGGGCAAAATTCAGTTCATAACATTCAGTCCCTTGTCTTCTAGAATTCAAGTCTTCAACACATGTAAACTACATTCATTCCATTTCAACAGCCCTGAAAGTCTTAGCTCATTCCCGCATCAACAGTAGAACCTAAACTCCAAAGTCTCATATCATCTAGTCTAAATATCATCTAAATCAGGCATGGCTGACTTGAGGTACAATTTATCCTGAGGCAAAATTCCTCTCCAAGTGTGAACCTGTGAAAGTAAACAAGTTACATGTTTTCAAATTACAACGATAGGATAGGCATAAGATAGACATCCTCATTCCAAAGGGAGAAATATGAGTTACCAAGCAACTCTAAAACCTAGCAGACACATTTTTTTTTTTACAAATTTCATTAGATCTTAAGAATTGAGAATAATCCTCTGTGGTTTGATGCTCTGTACTCTAGGCCAGCTGGGATGGCCGTATTATCTCATGGCTCTAAGAGAGAGAGGGTTCTGCCTCTGCAGCTATGCCAGGCCATCCTGCTCCCAAGGCACTGCTGGGTGGTCCCTTCCCCATGACTCCAGTTTATTCCATCCCCATGTTTCTACCAGGTAGTCCTACCTCTAAGTCTCATAAAGTGGTCCTGTTCTCAAGATTTCAGGTGAAGACCATCTGGCCTTTTGAAAACGAGATTTGTTTTCACCTTTGTCCATTCTTCAGTGCGTGCACATGGAGAGAGATCTCTTTCTTTCTTCCTCTACTGACAAGACCAAAAAGCCTATGGAATTAGAACCCACCTCAGTCTGTTAAGACTGCTATAACAAAAATACCATAGACTGGATGGCTCATAAGAAGAAATTCATTTCTCACAATCTGGAGGTTGGAAAGTTCCAGATCAAAATGCTGACAGATTTGATGTCTGATGAGAGCCTTTGTCATGGTTTGTAGACAATCACTTTTTGCTGTGTCCTCACATGGCAGAAATAAAAAGAGAGCTTCGTGGGGCCTCCTTTATAAGGACAAATTCTCCAAATTCTCCAAATAGGGATTAGGTTTCAAGATAGGAATTTTGGGGGGACATAAGTATTCAGTTTATAGTAGGACCTAACCCTTATGACCTCATTTAGCCTAATTACCTTCTGAAAGCCTTATTTCAAAATATAATCACATTGCAGATTAGGGCATCAACATATGAATTTTAGGAGAACCCTATTAAGTCCATTACAGATAGTCAGAAAGGGCTAGAGTTGAGTTATATCCCTTTTTCCTGGTCAGTTAGGCACTGAAAAAATTGCTGTGGTTAGGATCTGGTAAAATAGTTTATCTTGAGGGCAAGCTTTAATTCTGTTAAGAACAGAATGCTCTGGTGTATTTCAAAATTGGTTGCTTTTCCACGACCCCGGCTAAAGGTGAAGAGATTTTTCTCCAATATTTGCGTGAGAACCCGGTCAAGCCCTGAAGGTAAAATTCTTAAGTGGGTGGGGACCTCCCTATGACTGGGAATCCCTGGAGTTTTTAACTCTCAGACTTGTCCACACTGAGCCTCCAACAATTCCTCAATTAGAGTTTAGGTTTTTTTATCCTGGTACTGGTTCCCAGGTAAGTTTCTGCTCAGGTAAGTTATGATTCTCTGTATCTGCAAGCCCTTCTGTCTTTCCATTTTTGAGGGCAATAATTTGCCCTGTGACCTCACTTCTGATGGATCCAAGAGGAATTGTTGATTTTGCAGTTTGTTCAGCTTTTTGTTTGTTAAGACAAAGTGGTGACTTCCAAGCTCCTTACATGCTTGGACTAGAAACCAGAAGTCTCAAGTCGTTGACCATTAAAGAGACAAGACCATTTTTCTTTGGGATTTTTCTGATTTGTTTGTTGTCATGTTGTTGATATTTATTTCTCTATCCTTTTATTTTACCTCTACTGGAAAAGAGATTAAAGGTTCCATTATTTTCAGACTGTTTCATCATAATGCATCACAATAGGGGGCACATAATATCAGATATTTCTTGGTATTAGTGATGCTAAATTTGATAAGTTAAGGTGTTGACTACCAGATTCATCCATTATAAAAGTTAATTATAAAAAATGTTAATTATCCTTTTGAATTAGCATGCAATCTTTAAAGTAATATTTTGGAACTACTTCAGCATCCATAGATGATCCTTGCCTGAATTGACTATTTCACTGGGTGTCACTAAAAGTGATTTTTCTAAATCTATTGCTCTTTTCACATTTATTATTGAGAATACTTCTAGAATAAAATCTTTCCTTCACCAACTTGAGATGTACTACATTTTCTCCAAAAGTCAGAGTAAGTGCTAGTACTTAATCATTAATTAAGAATTTTTATATTAAAGTATTATAATAGTCCCTCTAGGTGGTGGAAAAATAGATTTCTCTTCTCTTCCCTCCTTTCCCCCACCCCTTTCAATTCCCCTCTGTCTACAAGTATCATTATGAACATATGCATTTAATTAGTAGAGTATTTTATAATTAAATACACTTACTATTATTTTCTTTGCTTAAAATGTCCCAAATTTGGGCAGTGGGAGCCCATTAAACTGGTTTCTTTGTCCTTTTGACATTCTTCCTTTGGTGCTTCCTTAGTTTCTGGTACTTCCAAGATGTCAAGTCTCACTTTATACTTTCCCCCCTGATACCCTAATCTGCCATTTCCCCATGGGACTCAGGCTCCCTTTAATGTGAAATATATTTAGAAATAAAGGTTTCTGTGTACATGTGCTCATTGCTTCTGGATGTTACTGTCTCCAGGCTCTTTCCATGGACAGGTTCAGAATCTGTATTTTGTTCTATTATTTTTTAAAGATTTTATTATTTATTTGAGATAGAACGAGAGTGAGAGAGCACCAGCAGGGGAACAGCAGGTAGAGAGAGAAGCAGGCTCTCTACTGAGCAGGGAGACTGATGGGACCATGCTCTGAACTGAAGGCAGCTGCTTAACCTACTGAGCCACTCAGGTACTCCTAGAATCTGTATATTAAAAAATAAAATGAATTAAAATTTTCCTCAAAAACATAGAACTTGGGCACCTGAGTGGCTCAGTGGCTTAAGCCTCTGCCTTTGGCTCAGGCTATGATCTCAGAGTCCTGGGATCAAACCCCACAAAGGGCTCTCTGCTCAGCAGGGAGCCTGCTCCCCCCCCATCCCCACCTACCTCTCTGCCTACTTGTGATCTCTCTCTCTCTCTCTGTGTCAAATAAATAAATAAAATCTTAAAAAAAAACCATAGAACTTTGTTTGTAAGCAAAAATAGGAAACTATATATATAACATCAAATTTTAAATAAAATTTTTAGTAAATTTAAGTTAATATTAAATAGTTCATTTTTGGACATTACCTTCGATCTTACAGAATTTTCATTCTGCTATTACCCTCCACAGAAGTGAATAAGTGCTAGAATTATTGTATTCAACTTTGGCTTGCTGAATATGCTTTTCTTAATTTTTAATGGAAATTTTAAAAAGGTACACAAAAATATAGATATTACCTGTCACTCGGCTGAAAAAAATCATCAGCATTTTCCTAATCTTGTCTATCTCTTCAAAAAAATTCTTTCAAGTTTTGTCAGGTAGAAATGTCAGCTATATCATTTCATTCACAAGATTCAACACATTTACCCCTCTAATCTCTAACTCTTAAAGGCTATTGAGTTTTACATATCCAGGTTGTCATTATCACATTCAACAAAATTAAAAATAATCGTTAGTATCTTCAGATTCCCAATACCCAATGACCCAATACTATTTCTGTACTCACTTTATGCTACACAGTATACTGATCACTTCACGTAGATCATGCCATTTAATCCTTACATAAGATTATAGAATATTGATACTCATTTTATAGATGAGAATACCAAAAGAGTAATCCCAGGACCCCAAGATCATGACCTGAGCCGAAGGTAGAGGTCCAACCCACTGAGCCACCCAGGCACCCCTAAAATCCATATTCTTATTAATTCTGCTGTATTCTTGGAGCTACTTATCTCCAACTGTGTAGTTCTTAAAGGCAAAAGCCACCTAGCAATATTTATTGAGTAAATATTCAATAAATATTATTTGGATGAATATTCACTGGTATAGGCCAGGACAAAGTAGTTTTTCATGATATTGCTAAATGTTTCTGAAAATAAATATCAGAGAAAAAAGGAATATTAGAGTTTATGATGTTCAATTCTGTGCTTTCCACAACACTGTACATGGATCATCTTTATCAAAATTACCTGGAATTCTTTGTTAAAATACATATTTCTAGGGGCACCTGGGTGTGGGTTAAGCCTCTGCCTTCAGCTCAGGTCATGATCTCAGGATTCTGGGATCGAGCCCCACATCAGGCTCTCTGCTCATCAGGGAGCCTGCTTCCCAATCTCTCTGCCTGCCTCTCTGCCTACTTGTGATCTCTCTTTCTCTCAATCTGTGTGTCAAATAAATAAATAAAATTAAAAAAAATACATATTTCTGTATCTGATGGAAACAGGAACTCAGAAGTAGAAACCCAAATCTTCACCTTTAAGAAATGCACATAAAAGATGGAGAACCACAGAGCCTACAGTCAAAAAGGATCCACAGAGTGGTAGCACTGGCAAGTAGGAGTTTTATTAGAAAACAATCTTGGAGCAACTACCTGAGTACCAGAACTTACTGAATCAAAACTACATTTTTACATGATGCCAAGTACATTCAATTGTGAGAAAAACTTTGAGAAGTACTTTGAAATATATTGGTCTATATAATTCTTAATGACAGTCCAGTCTTTTAGTGTTGAATTTCTTAAAACAATTGACAAAGTGACTAGTAAAGCAAAAAAACCACATGTTAAGCCAATGTATGCACTATTCATTTCTTTGATACAATTACCTTGTCTCCCCACAACCCCAACCACCCCAAATTAGATAATTTGTTATCATTTTTTTATTAATTTATAATGGATTATTAGCCCCAGGGGTACAGGTTTGTGAATCTCCAGGTTTACACACTTCACAGCACTCATCATAGCACATACCTTCCCCAATGTCCATAACCCCACCACCCTTTCCCTCCCACTCCCCAACCCTCAGTTTGTTTTGTGAGATTAAGAGTCTCCCTCCTGATCCCATCTTGTTTCATTTATTCTTTTCCTACCCCCCAAACCAAATGAGATTCTTTTAACTTTCTAATTCTTTCTAGCTTAATGCCCTCCTCTCAGAGGCTTCTATAACTCACTCTTTCCTACCATTTAATCCTCCAGCAGGTCAGAAATCCCTTATATAATTACCATAATTAACATTGCCTTCCAATAGGCATTCACTATTAGAGTGTTTACTTAATATTCTTTAATGCACTTGTCACTACCTGAAGTTATTCTATTTGTTTACCTGTTGACCACCTGTTTGATCCACTAGACCATCAGCTTCATGTGGATGAAAACTGTAACATAATGAAGCTCTCTCCCTAGTACTTAGAACAATCAATACCATTGAAAGTAAATATTTAGCAAACGTGTATCATGTGAATAAGCACAAAGTATATCGTTACTAATTCTATCCTCCCCACCTGAATTGTGAGAAGCTTCTTTACCTGCAATGTAAGCAGCTTTCAAGATCACTTTCCTATGATGGTTGTAGACAGTTATAGAAAATTGTAGTATAAATTGAATACAAGGAAGGAGCAACAAAAATGGATTTTTTTTTTTACTACAGAAAATGAGGGAAATTGATGTCTCTGGTGTCAAATCAACTTTAATCCTGAGTATAGCAAATACTAAGAGCATTGTACATTAAGTTTTTAAGCATGGGCTTAAAAGTGTGGAAGATCAAGTCAGAACAGCAAGTCTTAGATTTGGTAATTTTTTTGGTGTGACTTATAAAAACAAAGTATGCAAATTTCTCAGAAAAGAAAGAGAAGAGAAAAAGGAAAAGCTTTAGGTAAAGTACATTATCTTTTCCTTGACTGATCCTTTACCTTAATTGTTCAACAATTAAAATAATGTTTACAGTGAAAAGTAAAACATATATAATTAGATCTTATAGAAATAGAATCTTTCAATGATGTCATTCTATGAAATGTGGGGGACCATTGTGGTTCATGGTGTAGATAATTCTGAGGATAAGAAATAGGCAACCACACCTTACAAGATTTGTTTTGCGGGTCCAAGACATAAATCTTAACAATTAGTAATAATCCTTAATTAATGTAGATTGCTGTAGATTGCTCTTAATTGTATTATTGATACTATTTTAAATAGTGAAAATGATTTCTTATTTTAGTAGGAAGTTCACAACACAAACACAATATATGTATTTGTTGATACCAAGTTCATATGATAAATGGGTGTTATTTTCTTTTGGTTTTGTTTTGGTTTGACATAATGTGAAAAAAAAACAACAACTTTGAAATCCTTAGATACTAACTCTTAAAAAGATGATAATATTTGTCCTTCCACTATTCATACTATACTATACTAAAACTAGTACTACTATTAGTTTATGTCAACCTAGTAAAATGAATCTTAGATATTTTGGTTATTTGACAAATATAATTAATATACTAAAAAAATGCCTAGAAACTTAAAGTCATTGGGGGAAAAAAGGTTAGGCCCCTCTATACCTAGTTTCAGTGTGAGGCAGAAGTGGGTTAAAATCCAATTCTGACATGTAGTGGTCATGTGATGCTACAGATCACAGATGCTACAGTTCTTTGACATTAGAGACCCATTTGGAATCTAAAGATCCCTGCCCAGGGCTTGTGTCAGTCAGTACTCAATGACGGATGAAGGAAACAGTACATGCAAGCCATAGACAAGGTATATGTATCTACCTCAAAAGCAGGTAGTAAGAGATAAATAGTGCTTTACACAGTAATAATGTTCCCACAAACAGGCTCTCTACGCTGATTAAATTAACACCCTGCGGTCTTCCCTCCCAGACAGATCTAAATGCTTAAAAAAAAGAACATCTTGGGCACCTGGGTGGCTCAGTGGGTTAAGCCTCTGCCTTCGGCTCAGGTCATGATCCCAGGATCCTGGGATCGAGTCCCGCATCGGGCTCTCTGCTCAGCGGAGAACCTGCTTCCTCCTCTATCTCTCTCTCTGCCTGCCTCTCTGCCTACTTGTGATCTCTCTCTGTGAAATAAATAAATAAAAATCTTAAAAAAAAAAAAAAAAAAAAAAAAAAAAGAACGTCTAACAATGTTGTTTTTCAAAGTAGCCACATGGTGGCAGACTTCAACCGAAAAGGGACGACATTTCTATAAAAGCCATTTGCAATATCATCTTTTTCTTTAGATTTGTAAAAGCCGAAAGTTTTTAAAATTAAACCCAGAACAGACGCTATATCTTTACTCATCTTTATAGTTCAAAATGTAAAAAGAGAATTTCAAGTATTAAGGAGAATTCTGTTTTGGTATCAGATTGGGTGTGGCAGAGGGCTCTTCCGTGTGTTCCAGAGGTTGCTCAGGAGGGTAGAAGATACTCATTTCCTTTCACTGGATAGTTTTTCTCCGCCAAATCTCTTTTTTTTTTTTTTTTTTAAACAAAGTGGAGACAGGTTCTGCCTAACAGAAAAAAATCAATTGTATTATAAGTGTTTAAGAACATGATTATTAAAATCAAAATCACAAAAATTAGTAGGTTCTTATTCTGGCTTTACTCTTTACATTCTTGAGTGACCTCAGGCAAGTTCGTTAATGTTTCTTGCCTCGGTTCTCTTATTTGTAAAATGAGAATAAAACCATAAGAGAGTCTTACTCTCACAAAATAAACTGAGGGTTGAGGGGCGTGGGTGGGTAGAGATAGGGTGATTGGGTTATGGACATTGGGGAGGGTATGTGTTATGGTGAGTGCTGTGAAGTGTGTAAGCCTGATGATTCACAGACCTATACCCCTGGGGCATATAATACATTACATGTTAATTTAAAAAAATAAAAACAAAAGCAAACAAAAAGAACCGGAGCAGTTGCCTCAAAGGTTTGTTGTGGGAATTGAATATACACGCAGAGCACTTAGTAAAGACTTGCATAAAGCAAACACACAATGCATGCTGTTATTATCATTAATATTAGTTATCATTAACGAAAGGATGGGAAGAAATGAAGGAAGGGCTATTAGACTTATCACAGATATCTGAAAATTAGGAAAATGTCACAGAAAACAGTTGATGTACAGAATTTTGGAACAGCTCAGTGTCTGGAAAGCTCCCACCAGCACATTTTCCCTTTTCCTTCCCAAGTTATCATTCTGCTCTTTTGTTCCTCATTCATACCCATCCCATGTAGCCATGACTCCCTTCATGGACACACAGACACACATGTATGCACACAACAGCTGAAAAAAGGAATAATATAGGGCATTGCATCTGGAAATATCAAAGAATAAGAATACTATGGTGAGAATTTAAAAACAAAGACAGTTGTCCAATAGAGATACTGAATCATGTGTCTAAGCTATAAATAAAAGAAGGTTGAAAAAAAAATGCCACTATAGCAAATCTTCTCTTTTCTCAACTTCTACTCAGTGTTCTCAGCGTAGAGAGATGGAAAGGAATACATCAGTGTGGAACTTAGAATTTTCTATCTTTCTCAGAATTCACTATAATTGGTAAAAGAAGATAGTTGTTGGGGCCCAGAAGTTATGGGAAGAAAAGCCACAAAAAGAATGGCCATTAAGGAACAGAGATGGCCAGTTGAAATTATACATTTGTTCCATTTTTCTTATCCCACCTGAGATGGACTCTAAGAATTTAAATTAGAATGGCCTTTTTATTATCATAGAGAGAGTTAAATATAAACACACTGTTAATTTCTTCCTTCTTTCATTCATTTACTTATCCATCTATTCATACAAAAAGCATTCATGAGACCCTGTTGTGACTTAGAAGCCAGGGGTTTCTCTGAGTCTATGTCTGTGTGTGCAGTTTGAGCAAACATGGATGTGATGGTTTAGTGATGGATCCAAACACGGATGTGATGGTTTAGCTACTGGAAAAGCTGGGAGAACGGAAAACTGAAATAGGATGAAAGTTAATTGAACACATTGCATATGGTAATTACTAAACAATATGACAAGGAACAGAAATTCCTATTATTTGAAACAATTATATAAAATAATAAAAAGGATTAGCTATAGTTGAAAATTCATAAATTGATTACGTGGCACAGGATGAATTAAGTTGCATTTATAAGGAGGGTAACACTTTCTCCATGGTACAAGCATTTCATGAATGACCACGAAAAACTAGAAAAAAATTGTCTAGAGTATATAACATTTACTTTCTTTCCCTTAACTCATTTTACTAAAAACTCACTATTATCTATTTTAAAAAAAAAATTGTCTCCTTTTTATTAAACGTTTCTTCAAAAGCTCAATTCACATATGATTGTGTATCACAATGTATTATAATAGTCCACCACTAGTCTAGATTTTACCTTTTACTCAAAGTAATTTGAAAATTACTCCAAGTAATTTTCCTAATCGTTTTTCCTTCATGTCATATGTATAAAACAGTCCTCTCTCTCTCCTATTACACATCACTGCCCCCACCAAAATATACAATATGCTCATTGTCTTACATGGAAATTGTTACAGTACAGTATATATAGAATATATACTCATTGTCTTATATGGAAATTAATACAGTAGACTAAGTTCCAAAGTGAAATTACAATGTTAGGGTTTCTATTAATTTTAATCTTCTCTACAATCTTATTGAAGATATATATTATTTGCATTTTATATGCTAGTATGGTTTTAAAAGTACTAGAAAAGCAGCTATAAGAAAAGTAAATTAGGATATTAGTTGTCACTGAAAGTTCTGGTCTCTGAAGAGAGCTAGCAGAAAACAATTTCACTTTTTTTCATATCTACTGCCTCCTTGGACCCCATCTACAGTCTACTTTCTCTCCAGTCATTTGAATAAAATCTTGAGGAGTTGGAGTGTTTCGGGTATTTTCAAAAACAGTTCAATTTAGTATAAAATCTTCGGACTATCTGCCAATTTAAAGCATTTCTTACTGCCCTACCTTGGGTCTGCCTCAAATATATACATTGGCCATGTGCTGAGAAGGTAGTGGTTGACAATTTCTCTTTGCTTCATGCTATTCTATTTGTGCTGTTCTATCTCCAGGTTTGGAGAATAGGGAGGAGGAGTAGCAGTGAAGGACAGAAGTCTTTTTCTTCTTAGGGTCCTGGTGACTCAGTCAGTTAAGTGTCCAACTTGGGACTTCGGCTCAGGTTATGATCTCCTGGCTTATGGGATTGAGTCCCACATCTAGCTCTGCTTAGTCAAGAGCCTGCTTGAGATTTTCTCCCTCTGCCCCTCCCCAACACGTGATCTCTCTCTCTCAAATAAATAAATCTTTTTTAAAAAAGAAGTCTTCGTCTTTTTTAAAAAAGAAGTCATCTTCTTTTCTTTCCTTTCTTTCTTTCTTTCTTCCTTTCTCTCTCTCTCTCTCTCTCTCTCTCTTTCTTTCTTTCTTTCCTTCCTTCCTTCTTTCTTTCCTTTCTTATGTCTTCTTAAGTGGCAGAATTGCAATCAGAGGGGACAGATGTCCATAGCTCCCTCTCAGGTCTCCTTAGAGACTCTGTGCTGTGGTCCTCCAGCTGAAGTTCTCTGTGGGTGCTGCCTTTATCAGCTGCTCGCTTACAACCCCCCATTCCATTATCACACTTAATGTCCATACCCTCTCTGCTGAAGTCATCTTCCTCTTCTCAGGAAAACTTTTTGAATGCATCCTATTTGAGCATACTTGCTTTCACCCAGATGTCCACAAATGACACATGACCATCACACCTCTTGTTCTCTGTCAGGGAATGTATAGATCAATCCCAGAGGGACTTCTCCTGAAATGCTCACTCTATAAATAACCCTTTAATTTCAGACTTTCTAGATCTGTCTCTTTCTTATTTATTCTGGAGCACACACATCAAACCTTCCCTCTGACTTCACCTAAGGTGAAATGGCATACAGCCCTACTCACCTCTGTGGAGGAGGTTGGGTACTGGGAAAGGCATGACAAATGAACTTTTCAAAATTCAACTTCAAATCTGCTCCTGGTCTTCTCTTCTGTAACCTGGGTATGGGTGATGCACTGATGCTAAGAGAAATAAAATCAAAGTGTTCTGAATAGGTGGCCCATTACCTCACTTTAGAATATGAAGGTTTTCAGGGTTTCGTACATTGACCTCAACAGCTGGGATTTTTGTAAGTCTTTAATACAATGGGAATGTCACATTTAAATCTTATGCTATACCTATTTGGATTTTATTAAACTGAAAACAGTGTGCAATAAAAATTTTAGACAGTTGTTTAGTAGTTAAAATATAAACTTCATAGCTGGTCTGTATCTGAGTGCAGGATGGGATTATTATTAGCTGTGAGAAGTTACTTAACTTCAGGGTCTCCTTTTCATCATCTTTAAGAGGGAATAAAAACAATTGTTATGGCATAGAATTAAATAAGATAACACATAAAAATGCTTAGCATAGTTTCTATCCTATTAAGCTAATTTAATAAATGGTAGGTTTTAAGACATCTCCACTCTCACTCCTCAAATTGGCCCTCTACCCTACTATCAGATTGATGCTCTAAATATCCCACACCAATCACATGTCTAGTTAACTTACAGATTAGCAGAGCTTCCTTGGTGGAAGTCAAATGTAAATGTTTCGGCCTAACAATCAATCCCATCCAAACTCTTCACCAAACCCTCTGTTGAGTCACTTCTTTATCCAAAGCTTTCTCTCTAGCTACTCAGTCTGTTTATAATGTTCTATGTGCATTCTTCTCTTTACTACTTTACCTACAGTGTTTTCCCTGTCAGAACATTCTCTTTTTTAAAAAAAATTCTCTCCAAATTTTACCTATCCCAAAGCTTACAAGTTTTCCCTGACCTTTCAAACCTGTTATATTCTCAGACTTACTTCCTAAACTGGCTTATTCTTTCTCTTAGTTGGCACACCATCCAAGCTAAGTTGCTTTTTCTTGCAGACGTGGGTGACCCCTAGGAGCTTGGGATACTGGGAACTGAGCTGGCTTTCAGGGGCACCATTATGGAAGCCAGAAATGTGGAGTTGGCCCCCTCCCCCTGGGTGAAGCTTGACTGATTGAAAATAGGAGATAAATTCCTTCCCCTTTCTCTCTCCCATGGATCCGAGAGTAGCTCCCCCTCACTGTCAAATTATTAATGTCCCTTGTGCTGGGTAAACATGGCTCCCAGTGACCTACTGTATCTCAGAGATTGTCTTGAAGAAAGAGCCAGTACTATCATGCTGCTTATCACACACATAGCATTTCATCTGAGTCTTGTTTTCTTTTCTTATTTTTTTTCATCATCCTAGTCTTGTTTATATCTCCCAAATAAAGGGTCACTACTTAATCTAACACTCAGGGTCTGCTTTCTAAAGAACCTAGGCCAAGGCAATTGTGAAAAGTTCCTTTCCTAATGCCTAAAATTATATATCTACAATATTCATTTGGCACTTAATCATTTTCTGTCATTCATATGTATTGTTATTTTTCACTGTTGTCATCAAGCAGGTTATATCTTATTTATGGGAAGGGTTTATATCATTTTATTTTTCTTTAGCACATTGCCAACTAACATTGTGCACATAAAAGTAACTCACTATATATTTTTAATAAGAAATATATTAATAGTGGATGCTGTTTAGAACCATTCAGTTATACTAGTTAACCAGTGTTTTCTATTAAAAATACAAATTTGGGGGGCGCCGGGGTGGCTCAGTGGGTTAAGCCTCTGCCTTTGGCTCAGGTCATGATCTCAGGGTCCTGGGATCGAGCCCCGCATCAGGCTCTCTGCTCAGCAGGGAGACTGCTTTCTCCTCTCTCTCTCTCTCTCTGCCTGCCTCTCTGCATACTTGTGGTCTCTGTCAAATAAATAAATAAAATCTTTAAAAATAAATAAATAAATAAAAATACAAATTTTTGTAAAAAAGTTAACTGTGTTGAAAAGGATTTATTTCTATTTGTTTATAAACCCACAATATTTACAGATGTTTCAGGTTAAAGTATTTTGTACTAAAGCAAGTCATCTTTATTTAAACCACACTTTGTAGTTCTCCAATTCTTACTTAACTTAGGGCCCCAAAATGAACCAGCAAACATTTTAAAAAGCAACATTTAGCAGATAATGATATTAAACTAGGAACAGAGGACAGAGGATTTGTCTATAATAAGATAGAAAAGTGAGGCTCTTCATAAGACAAAGACAAACAGACAAGCCAAGGAAGAAAATTAAAACACACTTTTAAAGTTTCTCTGGTATTATTTTTTACATTGCTGCAGGCCAAATTTGTTAATTCTGGAATGCTACAGAAGAAAAAAAATGACTTTTGTAAAAACTTTGGGATGGTTAAAACTAGCAAATACACATTATTATGTTGGGTTGATGGTATTTTGATATAGTTTGAAGATTAGTATCGAGAAATGTCAGTTCTCTTAAACTGGAATAGTTGAGCATTAGCATTGGGAGGAACTTTGGAAATAACCTATTCCAATCCAACATATGAGGGACGTCAGACTGAAGTAAGTAAAATGATTCACCTAAGCCAACAGAGCTAGTAAGCCGAAGAACCGGTTTTGAATTCATGCATCCTGAAGCTTGGTATGGTGCCCTGTGAAGTAAATCATTATTACTCAGTTGTTTAACTAAAAATAAAATGAATCTGGGTGACTCAGTCAGTTAAAGGTTGGACTTTTGGTTTCAGCTTAGGTCGTGATCTCCCAGGGCTAGGATGAAGCCCCAGGTTGGACTCTGTGCGCAGCATGGAGCTTGCTTCAGATTCTCTCTCTCCCTCTCCTGCCCCCCATCCCCCGCCCCACTCTTTCTGTAGCAAATAAACAAATAAATAAAACTTGTTAAAATAAATAAATAAATAAACAAACAAGCAAATAAAATGATCCCGAACTGTTCTGTAACAATAATAACATATCTTTATGGAGCTAGGGTTATCTTTAAAAAGCACATAATGCAATCTTGGAGTTGGTGATGCAAAATTTTAGAAACGAGACCTAGAAAATTTAAGCAAAGACCTTCTTTGAGATTGTTTTAAAGAAATAAGAAGATCTTTAGATAACTGTATTTTACTGATAAAGATTTATTTTTAAATCTAATATTTTAAAATGTACTTTGTGAGATAAGACCATCACAGTATAGAATTCATGTGGGTATTAACTTATAATTTAGTATTGAGCAATAGAATTAGTGAACACATCAAGTATATCAGTCTCTTATAAAATCAATCAATATTTTAATAAATATTGACTGTGTTTAAATTACTAGGCTATATACAACATAAATGAATTTGTGAAAAAATAGGAAAAAGTTTGGAGGGAATTGATTTATGCTATATATAAGATTCTTATCAATATTCTAAAAGGCTATATCAGAGACTTACAAACAATTCTGATCACTTGGAATGGAAAATGAGGAAACGAGAATAAAAGAACAAAGAGAAAGCAATTTTTAAGCAGAGTCACCATTTGAAACTAAAATCATGATACTCTGTTGATGGCTTCTCAATAGTGTCTCTCTGTCTTCTCTCTCTCTCTTTTTTTAGTGAATAGACTTTATTCTGTAGAGCAGTTTTAGGCTGAAGCAAAATTGAGAGAAGGGCACATACTCTCCACCCACATACAAGCACAAGCTCCCTCAGTATCAACATTACACACCACAGTAGTACATTTGTTATAACAGATGAACCTGTATTGATAAATCATAATCGTTCCAAGTCTATAGTTTATATTAAGGTTCACTATTGATGTATATTCTATGGGTTTGGGCAAATGTACAATGACATACATCCACCCCTGTAGTATCCTACACAATAGTTTGGTCATCTGTACTCTGCTTATTCATCTCTTATTCCCTCATAACCAGCCCCTGGTAACCATAGATCTTTTTACAGTCTCCATAGTTTTGTCTTTTCCAGAATGTCCTGTAGTTGGAATATGTAGCCTTTCTGGATTGGCTTTTTTCACTTAGTAATATGTTTTGAAGATTCCTCATGTCTTTCATGGCCTGATAGCTGATTATTTTATAATGCTGAATGATATTCCATTGCCCGGATGTATCACTGTTTATTCATCTACTCACTTACTGAAGGACTTCTAATTTTTGGCAGTTACAAATGAAACTATGATAAATAGCTGTGAGCAGAATTTTGGGTGGACTTAAGTTTTCAACTTGTCTAGGTAAATATCAGGAAGCGCACTTGCTGGATCACAGAGTGAGAGTATGTTAAGCTTTGTAAGAAACTGCCAAACTGTCTTCCAAAATGGGTGTATCCTTTCATATTTCCAACAGCAATGATTGAGAGTTCCTGTTGCTTCTACCTTTATCAGCATTTAGTGTTATCAGCATTCTGGACTTTAGCCATTGAGGGTAAACTTAAATCCATTTTAGATTTAAGCCATAATAGGTTTGTAGTGGTACCTCATTGTGGTTTTAATTGGCAGTTTCTTAATGACATAGGATGATGAACATCTTTTCATATGCTTACTTGCCATCTGCGTATCTTCCTCGGTAAAGTGTCTGTTCAAGTCTTTGGTCCATTTTTTTAATTGGGTTACTTATTTTCTTATTATTGGATTTAAGATTTCTTTGTATATTTAATAATAGTCATTTAACAAATGAATCTTTTACAAATATTTTTTCCCTGTCTATGGTTTGTCTTTTCAATCTTTTGACATTGTCTGTCACAGAGCTGAAGTTTTTCAGTTTAACAAGGTATGGCTTATCAATTATTTCTTTCATTGACCATACATTGTGTTGTATCTAAAAAGTCATTACCATTACCAAAATTGTCTGGGTTTTCTCCTACATTATCTTCAAGAGTATTATAACTTAGTTTAACGTTTAGGTTTACAATCTATTTTGAGTCAGTTTTTGAGAAGGATATGAGGTCTGTGTCTAGACTCATTTTTTTTTCCCCATGTGAATGTCTAGTTTTTCAGCATTATTTTTTGAAAATACTATCTCCGTTCCGTAATATTGTCTTTACTCTGTTGTCAAAGATCAGTTGTTTATATTTGTGTGGATGTATTTCTGGATTGTCTCTTCTGTTCCATTGTCTAATTTGTCTATTTATTTACTGTTAATATCACACTCTCTTGATTATTATAGCTTCATAGTGAATCATCAAGTTGGGGAGTGTTAGACCTTCAACTTTCTTTTTCTCCTTCAACACTGAGTTGGATGTTCTCAGTCTACTGCCTTTCCATAAAAACTTTAGAATCAGTATTACATCTTCCTATTTTTGCACATCGAATTATCTCTCCATTTATTTGGTTCTTCTTTGATACCTTTCATAGAGTTTTGTAGTTTTCCTCATAGTTCTTAAACACATTTTGTTAGTTTTATATCAAAATATTTCATTTCTATGGGGCTAATGTAAATAGTAATGTGTTTTTAACTTCAAATTCCAGTGTTTATTGATGTTATATAGGAAGCCATTGCTTTTTGTGTATTGAAGTTATATCCTGCAACCTTGTAATAATCATGTATTAATTCTAAGAATTTTTTTGTTGATGCTTTTGGATTTCCTACTTAGATGATTATGTCATCTGTGCCCAAAGACAATTTTATATCTTCCTTCCCAATTGGTATGCCATTTGTTTCCTTTCTTTGTTTTATTGCATTACCTTGAACTTCTTTGTTTAAAGCAGGAAAGCTTCATGTTTGTCACCTTTAAGTATGATATTAACTGTACACTTTTTGGTCAAATTTTTTTTAATCAAGTTGAGGAAGTGTCCTTCCATTCTTATTTTTCTGAGAGTTGTTATCATGAATGGATGTTGGATTTTATTAAAGGTTTTTTTCTTCATCTATTGATATTATCAGTTAGTATTTCTTAATTAGACTATGTGTGGGATTACATTAATTGGTTTTAATCAATATCATCATTACTGTTCTTTTAGTTTCTTAATTATTGAAATGTCTGTTGTTTGTTGTATATAGTTTTGTACATAGTTTCCTACATACAGCTCACCTTCAACATAGAGGAGTCATTCATTTATTCAATATTTGTTAGCGTCTACTCATTGTCAATCACCGTTCTCATTACTAGGCATATAGCAATAAAGAAAATAGAATAGATTGAGGTAGATGTAAATATAGTTTATTGTCTCTCCACTAAAATCTATGTGTCTATGGATCTACCTAATATTTACTATATATGTTATCACATATTACACATAGTATATTATATACTGATAAATATTAAGGAGAAAAAATAAAGCAGCAAAGGTAGGGGGTTACAATTAAGTCAATTCTTGGTTAGTCTCTTGGAATATTAAATAGAAGGATGAGGGAGAATCTTACAACAACAAAGAAAGACATTTGAATAAAAATCTGAAGCATTTGGTGTTTCTCCTGTGACTATTTAGCAGAAAATCAGATACCTGATCTGTGAATGCCTGGTGGAAATGCAAAGATCCTGAAACAATAATGTCTCTGGCATATTCAAAGAACAAGAAAGCCGAGGTGGATGGAGTGAAACAAATGAGAAAAAGAGAGAGAGAGAGAGAATGAGATAGAGAGCTAACAGGGTTGTGGGGGTGAATCATTTTGGTCATAGGAAGGAATTTGAATTTCATCTTCATTTTAATTTTTAGCATTGATTTTCTTCAAACAAAATTAATTAAATATTATGTTTCTTGAGAGAAACAGAACCAAAGTGTGTGTATATGCATATAATGTATAATTATATGTATATATTACGTATACATATATATTATAAGGGATTGGCAGTTATGGAAACTGACAAGTTCAAAGACTTTCTGTAAGCAAACTGAAACCTGATTTCAATTTGAGGCCAAAGACAGGAAAAAACAATGTCCCAACTCTAACACAGCTAGGCAAAAAGAATTCTCTTTTACTCAGCTTTTCATTTTATTCAGATCTTCAACTCATTGGATGAAGTCTGCCTATATTAGGGTGGGCATTCTGCTTTATTCAGTCAACTGATTTAAATGTTATCCTCATTCAGAAATACCCTCAAAGACACACCCAGAATAATGTTTGACCTAATGCCTGGGCACCTCATGGACCAGTCAAGTTGACATATAAAATTAATCATCACGAGTGTTATTCCTTATGACTACTTCTATATCTAAATTATTATTTGGAAAAAATGAGCATGTATTTCATAAGTAACTTCTGGATAAAGGCATTCTGTTTTTCATGCATATTATTAACAATTATGTAACAATTATATTGAAAAATTTACCTGGATTCTAAAAGTCATGACTCTACCTATGCTGTGTTAAAGATCCAGTAATTCTACCTTTACTTCAAATAGTCCACATGACAGAATTTCTTTTCTTTCCTAATCTTCTCATTCACTCTACTAAAAGAGACTTTAAATATTCATTAGGGAGAAACTAGGTGACATTCTTCAGAGCTTTCTAAGCAATAGCTTAAGAAATCAGAGGTTTGAAACACGCTGCTTAAATAATGTGGTCTCCATGTGCTCACTCCTTGAATATTGTGACTTGAAGTGTATTGTGTTACCTCAAAACAAAACAAAACAAAACAAAAAAACTCTGCTTCTTAAAACTCCTCAACGTAGTTAATTATGTTGACCTTTCAGATAGAGACAATTATATTCAATAATTATAGCTATTTATTTGTCTTTAAAAAAACTCTGGGCTAAAAATCATATTTGTATATTAAAAATGTAATGGACATAATTAAAATAATCTTGCTTGTATCTGTTTGCTTGTTTTGTTTTGCTTGTATTTTTCCTTCCTCTTTTATGAGGACATCTAAAACATATTTTTTTAAATTTTTTTAAGATTTTATTTATTTATTTGACAGACAAAGATCACAAGTAGGCAGAGCAGCAGGCAGAGAAAGAGGACGAAGCAGGCTCCCTGCTGAGCAGAGAGGCCAACTCGGGGCTCTATCCCAGGACCCTGGGATCATGACCTGAGTCGAAGGCAGACATTTAACTGACTGATCCACCCAGGTGTCCCGAGCACATCTAAAACATTTTAGCATAGACATTTATATTTCTGTTCTAAAATGAATTTCATTATCTCTGGGGTTACTGAGTTATACTTCCAAGGGTCACTAGAGCCAGCCTACACTGAATTCCAAAAGCAATTACATATACCTCATTGCAACCCCATGTTCAGTGGTGTCATGTTGGGATAGCTTGAAATCGACAATGATGGAAGTATTTATACTATGTAAATAGACAAATGCAGTATATCAGGCTTACCTTTCCTTCTGTCCCCCTACCCCAAAATGTATTAAATTAAATAAATGTGATAAATGTAACATTTAAATATTATTACCTTCGAATATTATTCAATACCTTCAAAAATATTATCACCTCAAAGAATTTGGTTAAATAGTAAATAATATGAATGCTTATTTAAGTATCTGCCATATAGTAAGCATTTAACATATGTTTTTGCTAATCATAGCAGAATGAGAAATAATTATATTTAGAGTAAAACAATACCATGCAACTGCCTCCTCCCTCATGCACTCTGCCCCCACCTGATCTAACTGTTCAAGGAAAATTCATGTACTTGAATATGAGACACTGACTTGTATAAAACAATATAAAATAGAATATATACTAGAATAGCATAAACTTAGTCATTTCTATATTTATACTTCTATGTAAACATACATCCTATGCACACAAATATATATGCATGTGTTTTTAATTGAATTATGCCATGCTTTAAAATTTTCTTTAAGACCTAATATATCACAGTAATCTTTCCAGGCTAGTGCATAAATGTTAACTTAGGATATATTTATACTACCGCACTCTCTTACTTCAAACCCTTGGAACCAGATGTGATTTGAAATTGTTTCTTTTTTTTTAAATTTTGGAGATGTAATATGGTACATACTGTATACTATTTAGCATTTCCAATGAATTATGTCTTGAGTGGCACCCAATAATCAAAAAATTAATATTTCTGCAGGGACCTGAATGCATAGTCACACTAAATAAGATAAATAAAGATGATGAAAAACCTCATGTCTAATCAGGTCAGGGTTTACCTCCAAAAAGTTCCTGTTAGATTTGCAAGTGCATAATCTCTTGCAGAAGAGATTATGGGTCTTTATAATTCCCTGCCTTTTAAAAAGGTTTTCGATAAGCAATGTAACTTTTTAAAAAAATGCACTGAGAAATGATGGTCTGGACAAAGCACAGAGGAAGCTGGTTCAAAAGGCCAGAGAGTTCTCTGGAACCCCAGTGTTCTAAGAAGTGGCATGATGCTCCGGGCAAGTAAAAGATCTGCAGAATGATGGTTTTGTCCTGTGACTTGCGGCCATGAAATACAAACCAGGCACTGAGCCATATTCAACTTCTTGATCAAATCCTGACATGCACGCTCCACAGGCCTGCATTCTGTACACTCTGGGAAGGGGGTGGTGTTCAGAGAGCTTTACTCAGGAGCTGAAAGATTTACTGAGTCATCTGAAGAAAACCAGTATGGGAAAGTGCTATTCTGCCAACATGGGGAAGAAGCAGAAGGAACGACAAGGTAATGGTTATGCCACAGTGTTCCCACATGCAGAAAGAGGCACAGTCATATCTGTTGCTCACACACTTCCAGGAATGTTACGATATAGGAAAAGGTTGTATTCTTGGATTGATTTTGATCTCCTTGAAAGAAGTCAATGAAGTGATTATGATTCATGTATACTAGTCATGAAATCAGGCAATATTTCTTTGTAATCTCATGCTGTATACAGTAAAATATATTCCTTTGGAAAAATCAAATCCATCTACTTCCGTCCACATTATCACTGGCTACTACATGGACAGACCAACACTAAAGGCATCATGTTCTGGCTTGGAGGGCTCTGCCATTGCCTTTGATTTCTAAAGAAAATGCTTGTGAGTGAAAAAAAAAAAAAAGTAATTTAGAAAGCATGCTCACACCCATACATTTATCTCTGTATACTTAAAATGTAAAATTTTAGGTGTTTCACATTCATTGTCCACTCTCTATTCTCTATTTAGTGTTCAGCATGATTTTATATATTTCACAATATGTTTAAGCTACAGTACAAAAAATTAATATGTACCTTATAAAAGTGAATAAAATGAGGGGTCATCAGTTAAAATCTCCATGATGAAATAGAGATATTGGTTTAAAATCAGAAAACTTGATTTAATTTCTGATTCTGCCTTATGCCCTTTATAAAGCTGCTTAACTTCTTTGAAATTATCCTGCTCTTATCAAAGAATTTTTGTGAGTGTTGGATATTGTGTATGTTGGATAATGACTGTGAAAATATTTTTATGGACATTTAAAACACTATTGTTTTATATTCGTGTATTTATCAAATATTTCTTGAGTCTGTTAAATGCCAGGCACTAGCTCCTGGAGTATATAAGATGTAAAAAGTTAAATTAAATTTTAAAAAAAGCATTTTGAGAAAACAGATGCTGAGGGAAAGGAGGGTATGAAATGTATATAGGGCATTCCAATAAAGTATATAGAACACATATTGTACTTCACAGTCTGTAGCAATATGTGTGTGAAACCGGGGGACTATTTTAGAAATACATGTGGGAATATTAGCTCAATACCATAGTAGGTGAAAATGCTCATAGAGGTAAAACAATAAGGAAGCCAAAAGGGACTATCAAAAGTTAAAGTGCTCCTAGAAGAAGAGTAATCTCCAATGAAACTGAAAAGAGAGAAGTATGAGGGAAAAGATAACAACAGACTAACATGAGTTATTGTTAGTAGTACAGTTAACAGACAACAGCATCAAAATGATGGCAATCCAGGAACTAAAGATAAATGAAATGAGGTAACGAGTAGATGTTGGAAATGATTGGAAGAAAGCTCTCTGTAATAAAATTACTACAAGAGACCTTTTATGCTTTATACTTCCTGAGCCACTCTTGGACATAATCTACTGGGTATCAGGATTATTTATAAAATTTTGTGAATCATAATCCTAGTATGGAAGATTCACTATGAGAAATATCAGTATAAAAATTAAGATAGTCGATGTAGTTATTATATTAAAAGTTTGTCCAAATATTTTGCTGGTGAAACCATGAGAAATAGAAAGATAGATATAAACACACATTTGTTAAAAACATGAATTATAATATTCCTGAAAGCAATTTAGGGTATTACAGAATTGAAGATGTGAATAGTCTCTGACCCAGTTATTTCACTTCTAGAAATCTAGTTTATAAAAACTAAAGTCCTAGTCTCTGATTGATGGGTAAAAAGATATTTACTGCAGCATTCTTTATACAGATCTACAAACCATTAACCAAAACCCTTGGGGCAGAGGTGTTTAAAAATTCTGATGGTTTGATATTCTTAAAACAATATGAAATGTATCTCATATGTTTTTAATACCACTAGGGGGCCAGGAGCAGCTCCTCAAGCACATTCCTGTTTCTGCAGCAAAATGTATGAATATTCAAATTAAGTAGTTTAAAGAAAGATTATAAATAATCTCATATTGGGGTGCCTGGGTGGCTGAGTGGGTTAAAGACTCTCCTTTGGGGGCACCTGGGTGGCTCAGTGGGTTAAGCCGCTGCCTTCAGCTCAGGTCATGATCCCAGGTCCTGGGTTCAAGCCCCACATCGGGCTTTCCACTCGGCGGGGAGCCTGATTCCTCCTCTCTCTCTGCTTGCCTCTCTGCCTACTTGTGATTTCTCTCTGTCAAATAAATAAATAAAATCTTAAAAAAAAAAAAAAGACTCTCCTTTGGCTCAGGTCATGATCCTGGGGTCCTGGGATCCAGCCCTACATCAGGCTCTCTGCTTGGCTGGGAGCCTGCTTCCCCCACCCCTCTCTGCCTGCCTCTCTGCCTACCTGTGATCTCTGCCTGTCAAATAAATAATAAAATCTTTAAAAAAATATAATCTCATATTGCTTCAGGTTAGATTTCCCATTTGAGTGAGAAAAAATTAATTTTAGAATTGCAAATAAGATATTGTAGATCTATAATGAAATTATTTTTTTTAAAAAGAATAATAGAAAATGTTATGCTTCTACTTAAAATATTAAGTTAGCTTTGTAAGTATTGACCTGGAAAAACGACTGTGATAAATTAGGAAAAGGGAAAAAACAGTTTTCCAGATTAGTGTGAATAGATAATCCCATTTCTGTAAAAAAAGAAAAAAGAAAAAAATCACTTATCACATCTGTGTTTTTACTTGCATTTTGTAATAAGCATGGGGAAAAGTACTGAAGTATATTTTCACAGTAAATGGTGATTCTATATCATCTTTTTTTTTAAAGATTTTATTTATTTATTTGACAGACAGAGATCACAAGTAGGCAGAGAGGCAGGCAGAGAGAGAGGAGGAAGCAGGCTCCCCGCCGAGCGGAAAGCCCGATGTGGGGCTCGATCCCAGGACCCCGGGATCATGACCTGAACTGAAGGTAGAGGCTTTAACCCACTGAGCCACCCAGGCGCCCCCTATATCATCTTTAAACACAACAGTATACTAGAAAAGTTACAAAACAAAGCAGGACTTACTGAGTGTATCAGAAAATGAACTCATTCTTGGTTTGGAGCAATTTGGCTATTTATAGTTTTCAGGCAAAAGTATGCATAGTGTTGCTTTAAATTGTCTGGTGAGGCAAGCAAATCACCAATGTCTGATTAACATTTAGATGCAAAAATATAGATTCTCCTCGCTTAATCCTCGGTGCTCCGAGGGTTCACTGGGGACCGGAGTTTGGGGCGTGCCCACTTCCTCTGTGTCAGAATAGGAATTTACACCTGAAGAAGGGACAAGCTGTTTAAAGTTTCCAGTAAATGAGGGGGGGGAGGAGTCAAGATGGCGGAGAAGTAGCAGGCTGAGACTGCTTCAGGTAGCAGGAGATCAGCTAGATAGGTTATCTAAAGATTGCAAACACCTACAAATCCAACGGGAGATCGAAGAGAAGAAGAACAGCAATTCTAGAAACAGAAAATCAACCACTTTCTGAAAGGTAGGACTGGCAGAGAAGTGAATCCAAAGCGACGGGAAGATGGACCGCGGGGGGAGGGGCCAGCTCCCGGCGAGCGGCGGAACAACGGAGCACAAAATCAGGACTTTTAAAAGTCTGTTCCGCTGAGGGACATCGCTCCAGAGGCTTAACCGGGGTGAAGCCCATGTGGGGTCAGCGTGGCCTCAGGACCCACAGGGTCACAGAAGGATCGGGGGTGTCTCAGTGTCGCAGAGCTTGCAGGTATTAGAACGGGGGAGCCGGCTACAGAGACAGAGCTGAGGAGTGAGCTCTCAGCTCTGGGTTACCTTGAAACGGTCGCAGGCTCGGTCAGCTCGGAGTGCGGCCAGAGGCCAGGGTGACAGGAGTAATTGGGCGCTGTTCTCTGAGGGCGCACTGAGGAGTGGGGCCCCGGGCTCTCGGATCCTCTGGGCCGGAGACTGGGAGGCCGCCATCATCACTCCCGTCCTCCGGAACTCTACGGAAAGCGCTCAGGGAACAAAAGCTCCAGAAAGCAAACCCGAGCGGATTACTCAGCCTGGCCCCTGGTAAGGGCGGTGCAACTCCCCCTGGGGCAGAGACACTTGAGAATTACTACAACAGGCCCCTCCCCCAGAAGATCAACAAGAAATCCAGCCAGGACCAAGTTCACCTACCAAGGAATGCAGTTTCAATACCAAGGAGAGCAGCAGAATTCCAGAGGAGGAGAAATCAAAGCACAGAACTCATGGCTTTCTCCCCATGATTCTTTAGCCTTGAGTTAATTTAATTTTATTGCTTTTTTCAATTTTTTTTCTCTTCTTCTGCCAAATTTTTTTAAATTCTAAACTTTTCTTTTTTAACGTTTGTTAACTAGTTTATCTAATATATATATATATATATATATACACACACATATATATATATATTTCTTTTTTATATATTTTTTTTATTTGTTTTCTTTTTTTTAATTGTTTTTTTTTTTTTTCTTTCTGAACCTCTTTTTATCCCCTTTCTCCCCCCCTCACGATTTGGGATCTCTTCTGATTTGGTTAAAGCATATTTTCCTGGGGTTGTTGCCACCCTTTTAGTATTTTATTTGCTCCTTCATATACTCTTATCTGGACAAAGAGACAAGGCGGAAAAATCCACCACAAAAAAAAGAACAAAAGGCAGTACCAAAGGCTAGGGACCTAATCAATACAGACATTGGTAATATGTCAAATATAGAGTTCAGAATGACGATTCTCAAGGTTCTAACCGGGCTCAAAAAGGGCATGGAAGATATTAGAGAAACCCTCTCGGGAGATATAAAAGCCCTTTCTGGAGAAATAAAAGAACTAAAATCTAACCAAGTTGAAATCAAAAAAGCTTTTAATGAGGTGCAATAAAAAATGGAGGCTCTCACTGCTACGATAAATGAGGCAGAAGAAAGAATTAGTGATATAGAAGACCAAATGACAGAGAATAAAGAAGCTGAGCAAAAGAGGGACAAACAGTTACTGGACCACAAGGGGAGAATTCGAGAGATAAGTGACACCATAAGATGAAACAACATTAGAATAATTGGGATTCCAGAAGAAGAGGAAACAGAGAGGGGAGCAGAAGGTATGTTGGAGAGAATTATTGGAGAGAATTTCCCCAATATGGCAAAGGGAACAAGCATCAAAATCCAGGAGGTGCAGAGAACTCCCCCCAAAATCAATAAGAATAGGTCCACACCCTGTCACCTAATAGTAAAATTTACAAGTCTTAGTGACAAAGAAAAGATCCTGAAAGCAGCCCGGGAAAAGAAGTCTGTAATGTACAATGGTAAAAGTATTAGATTGGCAGCAGACTTATCCACAGAGACCTGGCAGGCCAGAAAGAACTGGCATGATATATTCAGAGCACTAAACGAGAAAAACATGCAGCCAAGAATACTATATCCAGCTAGGCTATCATTGAAAATACAAGGAGAGATTAAAAGCTTCCAGGACAAACAAAAACTGAAAGAATTTGCAAATACCAAACCAGCTCTACAGGAAATATTGAAAGGGGTCCTCTAAGCAAAGAGAGACCCTTAAAGTAGTAGATCAGAAAGGAACAGAGACAATATACAATAACAGTCACCTTACAGGCAATACAATGGCACCAAATTCATATCTCTCAATAGTTACCCTGAATGTTAATGGGCTAAATGCCCCAATCAAAAGACACAGGGTATCAGAATGGATAAAAAAACAAAACCCATCTATTTGTTGCCTACAAGAAACTCATTTTAAACCTGAAGACACCTCCAGATTTAAAGTGAGGAGGTGGAAAAGAATTTACCATGCTAAGGGACATCAGAAGAAAGCAGGAGTGGCAATCCTTATATCAGATCAATTAGATTTTAAGCCAAAGACTATAATAAGAGATGAGGAAGGACACTATATCATACTCAAAGGATCTGTCCAATGAGAAGATCTAACAATTTTAAATATCTATGCCCCTAACGTGGGAGCAGCCAACTATATAAAACGATTAATAACAAAATCAAAGAAACACATCAACAATGATACAATAATAGTGGGGACTTTAACACACCCCTCACTGAAATGGACAGATCATCCAAGCAAAAGATCAACAAGGAAATAAAGGCCTTAAATGACATACTGGACCAGATGGACATCACAGATATATTCAGAACATTTCATCCCAAAGCAACAGAATACACATTCTTCTCTAGTGTACATGGAACATTCTCCAGAATTGATCACATCCTCAGTCCTAAATCAGGTCTCAACCGGTATCAAAAGATTGGGATCATTCCCTGCAAGAACTCAATCACAAGAGGAAATTTGGAAATTTCTCCAAATACATGGAGACTAAACAGCATCCTTCTAAAGAATGAATGGGTCAACCAGGAAATTAAAGAAGAATTGAAAAAATTCATGGAAACAAATGATAATGAAAACTCAATGGTTCAAAATCTCTGGGACACAGCAAAGGCAGTCCTGAGAGGAAAATACATAGGGGTACAAGCCTTTCTCAAGAAACAAGAAAGGTCTCGGGTACACAACCTAACCCTACACCTAAAGGAGCTGGAGAAAGAACAAGAAAGAAAGCCTAAACCCAGCAGGAGAAGAGTAATAATAAAAATCAGAGCAGAAATCAATGAAATACAAACCAAAAAACCATAGAACAAATCAACGAAACTAGGAGCTGGTTCTTTGAAAGAATTAATAAGATTGATAAACCCCTGGCCAGACTTATCAAAAAGAAAAGAGAAAGGACCCAAATAAATAAAATCATGAATGAAAGAGGAGAGATCACAACTAACACCAAAGAAATACAGACAATTATAAGAACATACTATGAGCAACTCTATGCCAACAAATTTGACAATCTGGAAGAAATGGATGCATTCCTAGAGACATATAAACTACCACAACTGAACCAGGAAGAAATAGAAAGCCTGAACAGACCCATAACCAGTAAGGAGATTGAAACAGTCATCAAAAATTTCCAAACAAACAAAAGCCCAGGGCCAGACGGCTTCCCAGGGGAATTCTACCAAACATTCAAAAAAGAACTAATTCCTATTCTCCTGAAACTCTTCCAAAAAATAGAAATGGAAGGAAAACTTCCACACTAATTTTATGAGGCCAGCATCACCTTGATCCCAAAACCAGACAAGGATCCCATAAAAAAAGAGAACTATAGACCAATATCCTTGATGAACACTGATGCAAAAAATCTCACCAAAATACTAGCCAATAGGATTCAACAGCACATTAAAAGGATTATTCACCATGACCAAGTGGGATTTATTCCAGGGCTGCATGGTTGGTTCAACATCTGCAAATCAATCAATGTGATACAACACATTAATAAAAGAAAGAACAAGAACCATATGATACTCTCCATAGATGCTGAAAAGCATTTGACAAAGTACAGCATCCCTTCCTGATCAAAACTCTTCAAAGTGTAGGGATAGACGGCACATACATCAATATTATCAAAGCCATCTATGAAAAACCCACCGCGAATACCATCTCAATGGAGAAAAACTGAAGGCTTTTCCGCTAAGGTCAGGAACACGGCAGGGATGTCCATTATCACCACTGCTATTCAACGTAGTACTAGAAGTCCTAGCCTCAGCAATCAGACAACAAAAGGAAATTAAAGGCATCCAAATCAGCAAATAAGAAATCAAACTATCACTCTTCGTAGATGATATGATACTATATGTGGAAAAGCCAAAAGACTCCACTCCAAAACTGCTAGAACTTGTACAGGAATTCAGTCAAGTGTCAGGATATAAAATCAATGCACAGAAATCAGTTGCATTTCTCTACACCAACAACAAGACAGAAGAAAGAGAAGTTAAGGAGTCCATCCCATTTATAATTGCACCCAAAACTATAAGATACCTAGGAATAAACCTAACCAAAGAGGCTAAGATTCTATACTCAGAAAACTATAAAGTACTCATGAAAGAAATTGAGGAAGACACAAAGAAATGGAAAAATGTTCCATGCTCCTGGATTAGAAGAATAAATATTGTGAAAATGTCTATGCTACCTAAAGCAATCTACACATTTAATGCAATTCCTATCAAAGTACCATCCATTTTTTTCAAAGAAATGGAACAAATAATCCTCAAATTTATATGGAACCAGAAAAGACCTCGAATAGCCAAAGAAATATTGAAAAAGAAAGCCAAAGTTGGTGGCATCACAATTCCAGACTTCAAGCTCTATTACAAAGCTGTCATCATCAAGACAGCATGGTACTGGCACAAAAACAGACACATAGATCAATGGAACAGAATAGAGAGCCCAGAAATGGACCCTCAACTCTATGGTCAACTCATCTTTGACAAAGCAGGAAAGAATGTCCAATGGAAAAAAGACAGCCTCTTCAATAAATGGTGTTGGGAAAATTGGACAGCCACATGCAGAAAAATGAAATTGGATCATTTCCTTACACCACACACGAAAATAGACTCAAAATGGATGAAGGATCTCAATGTGAGAAAGGAATCCATCAAAATCCTTGAGGAGAACACAGGCAGCAACCTCTTCGACCTCAGCCGCAGCAACATCTTCCTAGGAACATCGCCAAAGGCAAGGGAAGCAAGGGCAAAAATGAACTATTGGGATTTTATCAAGATCAAAAGCTTTTGCACAGCAAAGGAAACAGTTAACAAAACCAAAAGACAACTGACAGAATGGGAGAAGATATTTGCAAATGACATATCAGATAAAGGGCTAGTGTCCAAAATCTAAAAGAACTTAGCAAACTCAACACCCAAAGAACAAACAATCCAATCAAGAAATGGGCAGAAGACATGAACAGACATTTCTGCAAAGAAGACATCCAGATGGCCAACAGACACATGAAAAAGTGCTCCACATCACTCGGCATCAGGGAAATACAAATCAAAACCACAATGAGATATCACCTCACACCAGTCAGAATGGCTAAAATTAACAAGTCAGGAAATGACAGATGCTGGCGAGGATGCGGAGAAAGGGGAACCCTCCTACACTGTTGGTGGGAATGCAAGCTGGTGCAACCACTCTGGAAAACAGCATGGAGGTTCCTCAAAATGTTGAAAATAGAACTACCCTATGACCCAGCAATTGCACTGCTGGGTATTTACCCTAAAGATACAAACGTAGTGATCCAAAGGGGCACGTGCACCCGAATGTTTATAGCAGCAATGTCTACAATAGCCAAACTATGGAAAGAACCTACATGTCCATCAACAGACGAATGGATAAAGAAGAGGTGGTATATATACACAATGGAATACTATGCAGCCATCAAAAGAAATGAAATCTTGCCATTTGTGATGACGTGGATGGAACTAGAGGGTATCATGCTTAGTGAAATAAGTCAATCGGAGAAAGACTACTATCATATGATCTCCCTGATATGAGGGAGAGGAGATGCAACATGGGGGGTTAAGGGGGTAGGAGAAGAGTAAATGAAACAAGATGGGATTGGGAGGGAGACAAACCATAAGTGACTCTTAATCTCACAAAACAAACTGAGGGTTGTTGGGGGTGGGGGTGGGGTTATGGATATTGGGGAGGTTATGTGCTGTGATAAGTGCTGTGTAGTGTATAAACCTGGCGATTCACAGACCTGTACCCCTGGGGATAAAAATATATGTTTATAGATGCAAAAATATATTAATTCAATTAACAATGCAGAGAACAATTAAAATGTACAAGAAATATGTATCTATTTTTCCTGATAAGACCAGTTCTTTTCTCTAAATAGGGAAATGATAGGTCAAGGAAATTGTAACCTAAAAAGAATCAATCTTCCTTCTCTAAAATCATTAAATCATGGTATATTAAAATTATCAAACATTTAATAATATATATAATATATAATAGCATAGAGTGGAATAAATTAAGCTAAATATTACATCATTAGTATAGGATCCCAACTTTGTTAAGTGACTAATAAATTTTAAAAATTAGTAATTTTGCTCAATGCCTTGTTTCTGTGTTATGAATTTAGTTTTTTATCATTTATGGGCTTCTAGAGATTATAAAACTTCTAGAGTTTATAGAGATTATAAACTTGTTTCAGAAGTTCAATTTTATGCAGTGGGCTGAAATTGATTATATATATCATAAGGCCCCTCAAGAAAAACACTTTAGTAAGTATTACAGAATCAGAGCTACAATCTCTTTCACTGAGGAGTTTATACGTTGTGCCTATCCCTACTCAGACGAGCAGGGCTGGTGCTACTTCATTTCCATGTGTAGGGCTCTATTAGGTAACTAAGACTGGTGACTCTTAAAATTAGCAAGTGCTTGGGACATACTCATCATTAAATATGAGTATTCCTTCACCAAGGAGTCTTGAAAAATAATATCCCTTCCAAGAAGTTGTTATTAGAGTAAGATTAATTATATAAAGTTTAGATCATTGTAGGGTTTTCAAACTCATCTTCCTGATTATACCATTGCCCTAATATAAGTTCTTCTCAAAGATGATACCGAGTAATTCTGTCGAATGATGGTTTTCTTCTGCTCAAACCCTCCAGTGGTTTCCTATCTCACTCCGTAAAATGAAAGAATTCTCAGTGATCTTTAAGTCCCTACATGACCTGGACTTCGCCTAATTCACTCCCCTCATTTCCTCATGCTCCCGCTGCTCTAACCATAACAGCCTGTTTACTGTTTCAAAGAATACATATGGCCCACTCTTAACTCAGAATGTTTACGCTCAGTATTTCTTCCAAATGGAATGTTCTTCTCCTAAAAATCCACATGTTCCAATCTTTCACATATTTCAAATCTTTACTAAGTCGTTACCTTCTTAGTAAAGACTTCCATAGTACCTGATTTAAAATTTCAGATTATACCCATAGTGCTCTTCATCTCCCATCCCTGATAATTTTTCATCATACTACTAATAACATTATAAAATACTATATAGTTTATAATTTTATTTTGTTTATTGTCTGACTTTCTCAGCTAATATATAAGCCCTACAAGACCAAGATTTTTGGTCTAATTTGTTCACTATTTTAGTTCCAGCACATAGAATACATAGTACTTAGAATGTGCACAATACACATTTGCTACATGAGAAAAATGCAGAGGATTCAAAGATGACTTTACCATTTTGACTGAGCAAAATGAAGGAGTAGGTTGATTTTAAATGAAATGAGGTGGATTAAAAGGAGTAGATCTTTAAGGTGAGAGCAACTGGCAGCTCACTTTTTGGCATGTTACATTTGAGATGCCGGTCCAAAGGCAGATACTGACAAATTGGTTGGATACATGAGCCTGCCGTTCAGTGCAAAGTTTCACTTAAAAGATACAGAGTTGGGAGTCACTGCATACAGAGAGAGGATGAGATTGCCAAGAGGTTTAGTGTAAATGGAAGAGAAGAGGTCTAAGACTGAGGCATGGACCATTTCAACACTGTCAGGTGAAGGAGATAGGTTATTTATGGTGGAAGAGAATAAACACAGCCAGAGATGAATTTCATGAATTCATGAGGAGGTTGTATCCTAGAAACCAAGAGAAGAAAGTGTTTCAGAGAAGGTAGTGACCAAATACTGCTGACAGATGGAAGAAATGCAGAAGAGAAGGGCCAGGTGGATTGGCAGTGTGGAGGGTCACTCCAGGCTTTGACAAGGACAGCTATATGAGAAAGGTAATGGTGAAAGCCTGACTCAAGTGTTTCAAGAAGGGGAGGAAAGGAATTGAAACAATGAACATAAACATTGGTTTCGAAGAATTTTATTAAAAGGAATGAAAGACCTGAAATTGTCTTTGAAAACAGAAATAAAGTTGAGAGGATTCTATTTTAGCTTGTTTAGTTTTCTTCTTTTAAAGGTATCCAGAATTATGGCATACTACAGAGATTCAAGAGAAGGAAAACCTCATGATGGAAGGAGAAAGTGTGATTTTCTAAAGAAATGTCCTTGAATGGTGAGGGTTAATGGAACAGAGTTTACCTAAGGAGGTTTTGCTGTAACTGGAATATTGGTCATTCATTTTTTTTTTTTTTAAGATTTTATTTATTTATTTGTCAGAGAGAGAGAGGGAGAGAGAGCAAGCACAGGCAGACAGAATGGCAGGCAGAGGTAGAGGGAGAAGCAGGCTCCCCGATGAGCAAGGAGCCCGATGTGGGACTCGATCCCAGGATGCTGGGATCATGACCTGAGCCGAAGGCAGCTGCTTAACCAACTGAGCCATCCAGGCGTCCCAATATTGGTCATTCATATATAGCAACAAGAGAAATGGCAAGTATATGTGGCTGAATGTAGGTAGGTGGAGAGAATTGATGGTAATTCTCTTCTGAGGTTTCACACAGTTTCAGCAAAACTGAAAGCAAGATCGTTATGTAAAACTGAGAAACGGGGAGTAAATACGAAATGCTTGTTTAGGAGAGCAGGAAAGTGAGGAGATTAGGAAAATTTAATTTGATTACATACTATTAGGGGACAAATCTGAGTTACTGATCGTAAATTTGAAGTGAGGGGACACCTGGGTTGCTAAGTTGGTCAAGAGTCCATCTCTGACTCAGGTCATAATCCAAGGGTCCTGGGATCAAGCCCTGCATCAGGCTTTTTGCTCAGCAGTGAGTATGGTTCTCCCTCTCCCCCTACGATCTCTCTCGCTTTCATTCTGTCTCAAATAAATAAACACAATCTTTAAAATAAATAAATAAAATAAATAAATAAATTTGAAATGGGAAAGGTCAGCATGTTTGTGTATGCAGGTGTGTTTCCTTTATCCCATACATCATAGGTATAGGAACAGGCATAGATAGAGTAAGCTGAATATGAATTTGGGTATATGGAAGATAGTTGTTGTAATACTTGATCATGAGACTTAAATTGGGAAAAGGGGTATATAAAAAAATGAAAGGATCAGAAACAGGGAAAGACAGTCATGTCAAAGCCCCAGGGGGCTAACGAATTATTGGAGTCAGGGTAGTGTGGAAAACGAGCTGAAGTTTGGGTGGAAGTTTAGGATATTTGAAATTGTGGTTATGGAGAATTTGGAGCTACTGAAAATGACAAAGCGTTGGTCATAACTAAGAGATTATGTGGCTAAGGTTGGGGAGCAAGATCCTCAGTGGACAAAGGACAGCAAATCAGAGATCTAGCGTTGGAGTATTATCCACCTGAATTATGACTCTGGAATGCAGAAGGAAACAAAATATTAAATTTTTAAGAAAAGAGGGAGAATGGACTAGGAGCTGGTAGAAAACTGCAAGGAGAAGGGATAGTTTTGTTGTATTAATCCCATATGATACAATTCTCAGATGTTTGTTCTCAAGGAAGAATAAAGAAGAAGGCTCTGGAAACATCAGTGAGAACCAAGAAGGATACCATATGAGTAGAGAAGTATGGGTGGGATTTAAAATAATCCTTACCTGCAAAAACTTTAATGGAAATATATACTCAGGGAGAGCCTGGTTGCGATAGATCAAGAAAAGGAATGGAATTTTCAGAGAAAGTTTTGAGAAGATTTTTCAGGTAACTGACATTGGTTAATCCAGAAGGTATCAAGGGAGGGTTGGGAATTTGGGGGCATATAGGAAATAAAGCCAGAAATGTGATATATAGAGCCTTATAAGACCATATAATTTATTATTATCAATACCTAAAAAAAGGCCCCAATAATAATTAAGCCAAGATAAAAAAGATGTACACTGGGACTGTCCCAGGAAAATTCTGTTAAATGTCATCCTACTCATCAGACTTGCAAATTATAAAGATATATGTAACAACAACAGGAGAAAAGAAAAGATATTGGTCTTGATGGTCTCAAGGCAGATTGTCCCAAAGCAGAAAGTTGTAGCTGTAATTGTAGCAGCAATGGGGGTAGGCAAAGGGAAAAATTTTCTCTGCAGGAACATGTAGAGTTCTTAACAATCACTTAAATCCTTTTTATAGAGCTGTCACCATTAGCACTGAAACTGTATTATTACAAGCTAATGCTGAACATAAAACTTTTGCCATGCTGTACTCAGGGGATGTAGTTCTCCTCTCTTTTCATTGTTTAACAGTTTCATCCTTCGTATTCGTTACATTGTTATTTTACCTGGACTTTTCTTTGTTCCAGCTACATGGTTGTATGTAAGCACTATGGTTTTCAGACTCAGACTGAAATATCATGGCCTTCATGAACTTGTCCTTGATACTTCCTCTGAACATTAGCTGTCCCTCCTCTAAATTCTCCCAGCATTTTTATCAATACTTCTATTTTGGCATTTATTAGTTTCTGCCTTTTACAGTATTAAATTACTTATGTAGCTTACCTTTCCTTTTAGATGAACAAATTCCTTAGGGACAAAATTTATATCTGCAAACTTCCATTATCCTACTACTATGTGTTTTACATAAGAGAGGCTTCCAGTAACGGTACAGATAAATAATGGAATGCATGTACTCTGAAGAATCCAAAACAGTGTTTCTCTTAAATACTGGGAAATAAGAAGACCTGCTCAGAAATCAAGCTGGCATACGGCAAACAAAGAATAAATTGTTACAAAAAAGAGAGAACCACAAACAGACATTGAGTAAATAACTATCACTACAACTTTACAAATTTGATTTTGCTGTGAAATATACAAATGTGTGTTATATTTCCCTAGAGTTAAGAAAGTATAATTTTAATAACCATATAAATTTTCCTTAGTAAAACTTTATTTTTCTTTAGACCAAGCTGTGTACATGTTGATTTCCTTTATTCTGTAAAGAAACTAATTGCAACTTGTATATTAGCATATCATGTCTAAATTGAAGACCTGAAGTAACTCAAAATATAAAGTATTTCCTTTTCTCATAATAATGACATGTAAAATAACATATTATTAATTTTTAATGGATAAGAATTTACATGCAGATATGATTTTTAAAAATCAGTATTAGTTATTTCACCTAAGTATTAAGAGAAATATGCTTCATGGAGATTAGAAGAGAAGGTTATAACAATATTTGAGACAAGAGTTTATGGATGATGACTATACACTTGCTTGCTCAAGTTTCTAAACAATGCATATCTTAAAACAATGAGTCAAATCAGACCGTTTTGGTCTTATGTATGTGTGTATGCATGTGTGTATTTTTGCCTACTCTCAATTCCATTAGATTAATTATTTAGGTATTTTAGAAAGGTTAATACATGATAAAGTTGTAAAGTAGTAGTAGTATACTCAAGAGAATCTTTTAGGAAGAAGGTTACTTTCCTATCACACTAGACTTGCTCAGTAAAGAAAAGGAATATATAGGCTTTACCTTTTTCGAGAATATTATTTTCATAACTTTTTTATTCCAGATGTACCTCAAATGAGCAAGTGGATATTTCTAGACCAATTATTTTTTAGACTAATTATTATATAAAGATTAAAAAAAATGCAACAGATCAAGCATCTCAAAATACCAAATAAAGTAAGGATTACTTTATATTAATTAATAGATGTTAATCATGGGTATTTATATAACACATTACCCTATTCAATCACTCATTTGTTTGGGTTTAGAAACAATTAGTGCCCAGGGGCATCTGGGTGGCTCAGTCAGTTAAGCATCTAACTCTCGGTTTCAGCTCAGGTCATGATCTCAGGGTTGTGAGATCAAGCTCTGTGTCAAACTCAAAGCTCAGCATAAAGTCTTCCTCAGATTTCCTCTCCTTCTCCCTCTGCCCCTCCAGCTCGTGTTCTCTCTCTCTCTCTAAAATAAATAAACAAATCTGAAAAAAAAAATTCATGCCATGCCGAAATATTTCATTTTTGTTTGTCTTTGGTGCAGTTTGTCTAGTACCATTCCAGTAAGTGAGAAACTTCAGTTTTACCTAAGAAATCAGTTTGAGATGTTGAGGATATTTTCCTTTTAATATCCTCTGTATAATTATACTCTTATATTAATAACGAGAAGGGTTATATCAACAGAATACATGGGAAGTGTTATGAGTAATTTAAGAATAAAAATGTATGATTATAGAAATTAGGAAAGTTGTGATTGATAGAATCAGAAACTCTGTGTTCAATGAAAACTTAAAGAGTAAATGCAAGGGATCACATAGGGATCCCCTGAACTGTTGTTAAAACTCAGTGCCTGGCCTTCTTTGTCTTTGGGAAGTTGTAGTTCTGAAACTCAGAATTAGATAGTATGAGTAAATAAGAAAGACAAGTAAGGATTCTACGCCCAGTTCTGATGTGTGGGGAAAAGGGTTCCCACACCACCAACCAATCTTCCAGCCATCAGGTGGGTAACAGTTTTGCTCAATTCTGATACCATCTACCTGGAGATGACTTCAGATCCCACAGGTGAAGGGCTCAGTCCTGTAAGACTGCTCCCCCACACCCCCCACACCCGTCCCTGTTGCCACACACATACTTCAGATACCAATGGCAAATCTAGTGTGTTATGTGTACTTCTGACCAACTGGCTGTAAATCAGAGATTCCCACAAACCACTCCTTCGGTTTAATGAATTTGCTAGAGTGGCTCACACAACTCAGAGAAGTATTTTACTTACTAGATCACTGGTTTATTATAAAAGGATGTATCTAAGAAACATCCAGATGGAAGAGATGCATAAGACAAGGTATGGGGAAGGTTTCTATGTCCTCTAGAAGCTCACTATTTCCACCAAATTTCCAGATGTTCATCAACCTAGAAGCTCTTCCAGCCTCATTCTTCTGGGTTTGCATGGATGTTTATTACAAAGATATGATTAGATCATTGGCCATTGGCCATGGATTCAACCTCCAGCTCTGCAGAAGTCAGGAGATGGGACTAAAAGTTTTAACACTCTAATCATAGGTTGGTTCTCTAGGAAATCAGTGTCTTGTCCTTAAGTGCAACCCAAAGTCACTTCATTAACATAACAAGATAATTTTCTGTTCTCAGCAAGGGAAATAAAGTGTTTTAGGAGCACTGTTCCAGGAACAGATTTTTAAGAAATTTACTAAATATTTCTGTCAGTCTTGATTCTTTTTTCTTTTATTACTGGTTCTTACATATTTTTGAGTTTGCTTTTATATTAACTCCTACCTGTTTTGCCTTAGTGACTTGTACATGTTCTACAAATTGTGTTACTCAAACATGGAAAAAGGGTTGATTTAATAATACTATGTTGATCATTGTCTTTGTTTAAGAAAAAAGAATAAATTATTGCTAAAAGAAAAAAGCATCCACTTTTAAGGTCAAATTTCTATGTAAGTGTCTTGTTTAGTCCTTTCTTTTAAACCTTTGGGGCTATAGTTCTCAGAAAAAGTTACATATTAAATTTTCTTTGAGAACAAAATTACCCCAGCTTAGTTAAAGTTTATGAGGTCAGATTTTTATTTATGTCTCTTGGGAATTTTTTTGCCTCACCGAAAACTACTATTGTCAGAAAAGCATAAATGCTATTCTTTCTAAGTGAATGAAATTCCCAGCTCAGTGGAAGACTTGGTTTGGTCAGGATTAATAGGCTATTAAAGATAGCTAACAACAGGGCTTCTGCACCAGATTTAGCATAGCTTCACCCGACTTAATTTACCATTCTTCAAGATTTGGTATTCAGGTCCATTTTATAGCATGCTTCCTAAACCTCAACAGTATAATGCACTTAATTAGTTATTCTCGAAATGTTTTCCTAGGAATAACAAATTCAACATTGCATGGGAACTTGTTAGTAATACATAAGGGATTGTGGGTCCCCATACCTTTTGAATCAGGAATTCTGGGGTTGGTGCTCAGCAGTCTGTTCTGGTTGGTGTTCTGGAATTCCAGGTGATTGAAATCCACTGCACTAGTCTTATTCCATTTAATCTCTTATTTACATATTTAGCTCCTGAAACAGTAAAAAGCCCTAGAATGTGTCCAATGAACATTTATTGTATTGATTATCAAAGTGAAATTCAGGCTATATATTTAAACCTCTTATGTCCAGCTAGCGAGTAAATTCAATGAATTTCATTTTGTTGTTTTCAAAGATAAAGAATGACCCCAAAATGGAAGAATTAGTTTTTGAAAAAACAGTGAGTGGAAAATAAATTTTGTAATAGATAAAAAAAATTAAAACTATTAATGAGGATAATTTATTGTTCTGTCTAATTATTATCTGCCTAAGAAATTGTAGATATATGTTCCTTTGATCTTTTTCTCATAATCTTCTTATTCATAATTATAGCAAATATTTACATAGGCTGATTCTTTATGAATTCTTTTAATCCTCACTAAATCCCCATTACCTTTATCCTTGTTTTACAGATGAAAAATGTGAAGCAATAGAAGTAAAATAACAAAATTACCACTTGGCAGAACAATGCCTAGAAATTAGGGAGTCTGAGTTCAGAGTCCATCTCCCAACTAGTACTAATCACTGTGCTTAAATTGCTTTTTTTTTTTAAGCTATATGATGATTATTTTCAAAATGTCTCTAGAAATCCTTTCTTCATTTTTTAAAAGATTGTATTAATTTATTTGAGAGAGACAGAGAGAGAAAGCATGACCTCGGGGAATAGCAGAGGTGGGGGGTGGAGAAACAGACTCCCCACTGAGCAGGGAGCCAGACTTGGGGTTGTATTCCAGGACCTGGGATCATGACCTGAGCTGAAGGCAGATGCTTAACTGACTGAGCCACTCAGGAGCTCCAAATCCTTTCTAATCCATAAAAATTTCTTAAATGATTCAAAAATTACAGTACCCTTCAACTTTATCCTTGAATTTTATAGAGTTCCTGTTCACTAACTTTCCCTACAAATGGTCTTTAGAGCAAATGTTAAGTTCTTGCTGCCTTAGTGTATATGTTAACTGATGCGAAATTGCTTATATGCTGATAACTAACTGCTCTTCAAAATTGCTTTCAGATTTTATACTCTTCAGAAGTCACCACCTATGCTTAAATGCATTTGTCTAGTGATTCCTATTAATTTTTATGGTAACATTCTGTGATGGCTATTTGCACATCATTGATAGAAAATTGTTTCAACTTCTCATTACTGCATTGGAAGTTTTATTTCTTTAAGTTGTAAAAAGTCCAGTTTCTTTCTTAGGTAAGAATTTCCCTTTCTGAAAAGTAAATTAGACTTTTATTTTTTTTCAATTCTGAGGATTAAAGAGATTCCCATCTTGCTTCAAAAAAATTTTTTTAAAGGTTTTATTTATTTATTTGACAGAGGAGATCACAAGTAGAGAGGCAGGCAGAGAGAGAGGGGGAAGCAGGCTCCCTGATGAGCAGAGAGAACCCCATGCGGGGCTCTATCCCAGGACCCTGAGACCATGACCTGAGCCGAAGGCAGAGGCTTTAACCCACTGAGCCACCCAGGTGCCCCTTGCTTCAAATTTTTTGATAAATTAAGTCCACAAAACAATTGGATTAAATGTTTGAAAGTCAGAATTCACACATCTGATAGCAAAAAATAAGAACTTTGATCCACTAACCCAGTGTAAAGAAGAGGGAAGAAAATAGAAGAAAGGTTTAAAGACAAAAAAAAAGTCAATAATAGTTAAAAACATAAAACAATTTATACATGAGAATTTCAATAATATTGGATACAACTACAAATAGAAATACACAAAGGCAAAAAGTGAAGAATTAACCAACAAAATGGAAAATGGAAATCAAAGTTAGGAATAGATAATAGGAAAATTTTAAAAATTTGTAATGCTGATTTATTATTTAATTTAACTATTATTTTGGTCAAGTTGTTGACTGTATAAAAATAAAATACTCATTTTCTTCTATAGGTTTTTATTTTTTTTTTCTTTAGAAACTGCAGCCAAAGGAATGAATGCTAACTTCCAGCTATCTTATGGTATGATTCTTAGAAAACTTGGAAGTACTTTTTTTAACTGTCACAAGGCAATTTATAGCAATTATGAAATAATTTTACCCATGTGGGGATATGTATAGATATGATGTATGTGGGCATATATACAGTACTCAGCATGTAGAATCTGATTCTTATTTATATACATGCATGATGCATGTAGGTATAAACATCTATGATAAAATAATAATAATTTTCTCTCTTTGTCTCTAAAATCTATTTAAACTTTTATTTCATCAACAAATGGATCTCCATGACATTGCTTTTTCCTGAACAAATCTAATCAGAGTTTAGATGTATTTCCAAATCCTAGTGTGACACTAATATTTATAGCAAGTTTTAATTCATTGCTAATCAAATGTATTTGAAAAATAAATTAGTATTCCTGTGATTATGTATGATTTGTCTATAAATCTATAGTACCTTATAAATAGTAGAAGTGAAGATGCTAGTTTCTATTTCAGTTATAAAGTCTGTACACTGGTTTATCAGTATGTTCAGAGTCATTTTTTTGAGGGAGAGGAGTTTCTGTGAAAGACTGTATTAATCCCTCATCGATTAGACTAAACATTTCAGTAAGTCATTTAAATATATTTTCCTTTAAATGGTTTAGATTTCCATCCTGTTATTTTAGTGTCTGCATCACTAGAGGCCACTGTTGTCTTTTAGATATATTTCATAGCAGCGAAAAATCTTTAAATAGTATGCTAAATAATCTCAAAATATATCAATTTTAGAAATAAAAGAAAACTAGTATTATCTTTTGTGCAGTCAGACTATTTGAAATATTAGAAAAATGATTTTTAGGTACTTTTAAAGCAAAATGTGAACTTCTCACTTAAAAATTAAGTCACTACATTTATATATATGTGTTATATATAAAAACATAGATGTAACTCCTTATATGGCATAGATTTTCCCCAAATCTTATGTTCCTCAATAGTTATAGAAGCATCATAAATGTACTTCCAGTGAAGTATCTTTGAAAAATGATTGATTCTAAGAGACACTAATAGAAATTCCAGGTAAAGTAGAATGGTTAAAGTTACTGAATGCCAAACATTATTCTAAGAACATTACACTCCTTATTAATTCTTGTAAAAGTCTTGTGTATTATCTACCTGTGGTATTCTCAAATTATAGTTGTGGAAACTAGGGGACAGAGAATTTAAGTAAGTGGCCCAAGATTATATGCCATTAACAGTATGTTATAAGGACTACCAGAAAGAATAAAGTAGGTATGGGTATAGATGCATGTGTATGTAAGTGTATATGAAGTTATATGTATAAAATTATAAATTATGCACACACACATATACACACTTATAATCTTGATAGTGATACCATTGTTTAGAGCTATGCAGTGTTGAGATTTTATTCTACTTGCAAGAAAATCAACATATTACTGTTTTGTATACGCTGACAGAAAACACGAAACTCCTAGATCAGAGATAAATGACTTTATTACTCACAGCAAAAACAGTCAGAGGTTCATATTTATGCCAGTTCCCCCATGCCCTCGAGATCCCATGGATGCCTGCACGTGTAGTGAATGCTTTAGAGCAGAATGACACTCAACCGGGGGATTTCCTGATTTTATAGCAAGAAAAACCTGCCATCAGTCCAGGAAGAGATGCTACCCTGTCTCTCAGGGTTGTTCACTGAAGTCACACCTTAAGGAATTGCTAGGAGAAAGAGCTGTTAGAGTTCTGAATTCTTAGACTATCCAACAAGAACATCCAAACACCAATGGCTGATTTCCTCTCCAAACAGACACCATCATCTTAGCTTAGCTTAGCTTAGCTTACATTTTGTGGCTCTCTCCTTGATTTTGGAGGAACAGAAGGAAGAACGATACATGTAGTGGTGTACAAGCAAGAAAAAGACAAATCTATTTCCCTCAATTGCATTTCTGTCCCTTATTTGTAGTTTGTATTCATTTCACTTGGCAGTTCCAGCTTGTTCCCCTCCTCCCCCCCATTATCTTGTTACATTCTCATTCATTTAACAAAAATACCTTATTTTTTCAAGTGCCCACTTTGTATCGAGAAAATTTCTGAGTTAAGACATGTTCATTACCTGAAAATAAAAATTTTATTTGCTGTAATTACTTAAGGCTGTGGTAGTCTTCTTAAAAGTCTAATATATGAGAAGGGAATGATATTTTTCTTTTTAACATTATACCAAGTACCATGTATGAAAGACAAACTGTATTACCAACTCTTTCCTTGATTTGATGAATATCAGCAGCTATACTACTACTAAAGTTTTTATTTTGCAAAATACCTTCAAATTTTGTAGCTACCCATTTGTTGAAATGAAGTAGTATTTTTTTAAAACAGCTTTATTCTCAGTAATTTAAAAAAGTGCTTTTCAATGTAAAATAATTTGAAATCATTATTTATAATAATTTTGCAAAAGAAAGAATGCTTTATATATTACTATCTATCATACATTCTGCTTAGCATTTATAACATCACCCTTTACTGAAAATCATACAATAAAAAAAGCTGACTTCACAAATAGTCTTCTAAATGACTTCTAAATGCAAAAATCATTGAATATAATTAAAACATAGATTCTAGGTGGTGGCAACTTAACATTGGAATTGATAACATCCATATGTTAATTAAATCCATGCTAATTGATCATTTTTTTCTGGTGAGATTGATGCAAGGATTTAATCCCAAATTTCAAATATTAGTTACATGACATTGAGTTTTTCATGTCATGCTTCCTGTCTTCATCTCTTCTGGAAAAAAAAAGTTTAAAAATGTTCCTTAAGAATTTTTTCTTGGGGGGGCATCTGGGTGGCTCAGCGGTTAAGCCTCTGCCTTCGGCTCGGGTCATGATCTCAGGGTCCTGGGATCGAGTCCTGCATCAGGCTCTCTGCTCTGCAGGGAGCCTGCTTCCTCCTCTCTCTCTCTCTCTCTCTGCTTGCCTCTCTGCCCACTTGTGATCTCTCTCTGTCAAATAAATAAAATCTTTAAAAAAAAAAAAAAGAATTTTTTCTTGGGGGCGCCTGGGTGGCTCAGTGGGTTAAGCCTCTGGCTTCGGCTCAGGTCATGATCTCAGGGTCCTGGGATCGAGTCCCACATCGGGCTCTCTGCTCAGCAGGAAGCCTGCTTCCCTCTCTTTCTCTCTGCCTGCCTCTCCATCTACTTGTGATCTCTCTCTGTCAAATAAATAAATACAATCTTTAAAAAAAAATTTTTTTTCTTGGACTTTAAAAGTATAATTAACACATATTGGTAAAGAGAATTTATCCTTTATTATGAAAATTTTATCAATATGCATTTATCCAGTAAAAGAGCTTCTACTTTTTATCAAAATTCCAATATCTCATTTCTTGAATTATTATTCAATGTCAACTTTTGAACTTAACTGTTTTGAGAAACCATAGAATTTTGTAGATAGCAGACACCTTGATGATTTGTTTTTCCACTAGTCTTGTCATTCGGGAAGGAAGATTTGCCTGCAAGTATACGTATGAGGTAGCCATCCATCCTTTGCATATGAACATTGTCTATATACTTACACAAATATATGGGCCCAAAATTATTTTGTATATAATAAAAGTATACTGATACCTGTTCATTCACATATTTTAAATTAAAGTAAGTAACATGCTATGGAGAAAAGAATCTGCGTCTTAGAATTAGACATTGCAACATTGGTCTGCCATTTACTAACCAAAAATATTGCTATTTATTCCTTCTGAATCTCAGTTGTCTCGATTTTTCTCATTCTTAAAATGTTAGAGTGAAGGTGTGTGGCAGATAAAATTGTCTTCATCACCTGATATAACAGTAGAGAATCTAAAAAGTTGCCTAGAAATCAGTCAATGTTGGTTACTCTTTTTTTTTCTTTTTTGCTATCCCCCTTATATTAATTTTTATGTCTTTATAGCTCAGTATAATTAGATAGCATAATCATCTTACATACTCTTACATACATAAAGCATATAGACTTTAAGAAAATAAATAACAGCAGTCTAAATGATGAAAGAAATAAATATAACCATTATAACTATATTAGACTATTCTAAAGTATTCATGAAAAGTTAATTTTTGTGTGTGTCAATAAACATAATTCAATAGTATTTCACCAGATATTTCTTTCTTTGAAAGAGCAGAGGGCCAATTGCAGATCTATTGTTTCTCAGACATGGATTTTTCACCTCTTACTTAATGTTGATGAAACTATGTTTATCCCTTGTAAGTTTTCTATTGATTGCATAAGTTTATTTCTCTAGAAATCCAATATGAAATAAGATTAAATAATGCTAGACATACAGTCCTTTGAAAAGGAAGAAGAGATTCATTTTTCTCTAGACACTTTTTATCAAAAAACACTGCCTTAAAATTAAGTAGGAGGTTGATGGAACAACCCGAAGGCTTTATCAGTGCTATGCAAATAGCTAATTACTAAGAAAAGGAAGAAAACATGCTTTAGACTATAGACTTCCTGGGAATGTGAGGGAATTTTTGAGTTTATTTCATAAAAGGGCTATTTCCTGACAGTCATGTTTTACAACTGGAATCTATAGGGTCCCATTAACATGACCGAATTTATTCAGCCAAAAGGATTTAACTAGCTCTTCAAGTATATTTATCTTTATAGGTAAGACACCTCAAAGCCACTGTAAGTTTTAAGAGAAATGAATTCTTCTAAGGTGTTCTACTGATACACTAACCTGATTGAATATTTCTCCAGCATATTTATTACAGGTAACCCCCACTTTTTAAAAGTTGGAGTTACACCAGTTTGCTTCTGTGAAAGATCTATGTTGGTGCCTGTATTTGTTTTTTGTGTGTGTTTTGTTCTGTTTTTTTTTTTTTTTTTTTTTTTTTTTTTTGCTTGTATTCGTTAACCAAGAAAAATCCAAAGAGGATTTTCACTTTCACGAAAAATGACAAAAAGTGAAAATAAGGATTCAGCATTTGTTTTGCGGTGAGCTGCTACAGAGGCAGCCCATTCTGGGAGCAGCGAGAGTGGCGCCACCAAACTCCTTCCCCAGGAACTACGCTCATCATCCCGGCAGCAAGACGCCAGAGCTTTGAGCTGTGTCAGTGGGCATCTGCACTTTACCTCAAGTTATTTGCTCATCCATTAGCGAGATGTATCCTAAGGTATCAGAAAAGCCTGAGAAGCAATTTTTTGGGTCTGGGAACACTCAGAATTTTTCCATGTAAATGAATGGTAATTACTTCTTTGCTTTAAGCCATTTGGCTAATGAAAGTTTTCATAGGAATGCTGTCTTTTTGGATATCATGGGGAAACCGGTATAATGACTGTAAGTACGAGTTATCAGGTTAGCTGTGGTTTGTGTCTGTACCTGAGCGGGAGGATCATACAATTGATGAAGATAATCATAGATTTATGTAGGATTGATGACATGGTGTATTTGGGAGAGAATTACAAGCAAATTAATGCAGCAATAGTTGCAGTGAATAAAAGCTCTTGTACAAACAGGTGAGACTTTTGGTTTAACTAAACCTGTCAATTCCCATTGGTTTCACACATGCAGATTATATTTTAAACAACTGACTAAAGCAGCCAGTTAGTGTTATTTAATTACTGATATGATTAGATGTCGGCAGTTCTTGTTGTTGTTGTTGTTGTTCCTATTTGGAGAAAAAAGCAAACATTTTTAGCTTTGTGGGCCATAGGATCTCTGTCCCAAGTGGTCAACTCTACCACCTTAACATTGTAAACAGTCAGAGAAGGTATGCAAATTAATGGGCGTGGTTGTGTTTCTGTAATTTGGTTATTTACCAAAAACCAGTTAGCAGGTTGTACTTGGAGTGTGAGCAGTAGTTTGCAAACCAATCACTGCATTTTAGCATATGCTCACCAACTGAAGTGTCTTTAGGGCATAGACCTCATCTGTCCTGCTTACCCTTTGGACTTCAGAGTTTTGCATAGCACCTGGAAGGCAGGAGGAGTTAATACAAATTATTTAATTGAAAAGTAAACACTGGGACGCCTGGGTGGCTCAGTTGGTTAAGCGGCTGCCTTCGGCTCAGGTCATGATCCCAGCGTCCTGGAATCGAGTCCCACATCGGGCTCCTTGCTCAGAGGGGAGCCTGCTTCTCCCTCTGCCTCTGCCTACCACTGTCTGCCTGTGCTCATGCTCGCTCCCTCTCTCTCTCTAACAAATAAATAAATAAAATCTTAAAAAAAAAAGTAAATACTATATACTATATATATATATATATACCCACACCCACACTATATATATACTACAAAATAATTCCTAATAATTCTCCAAATGGTTACTTCATACCAACTTCATTTGTATCAAGAGCTCTGCTTTTGAAATATACTAATACATCTGAGGGAATTTTGTTGTAGTTCTCATAGGGATACAGTTTCTAACTTTTGACATGATTTCTAGACTATTGGCAGTATATACCTTAGATCATCCTGTCTTTCTTATAAACAGCTTTTAGGAATATCTCTAAGATAGAAAACTGAAACAATCCTTTTTTTTTTTTTAAAGTATGTGTTACCCCCTGAAGGTCTTTAATGAACAAGAACATTCTCCTGAGGTAATGGCACTCCAACCAGTCTTAAGAGTTAACTCCCTTCAGCCTTATGCACTCCTTGTTTGTTGACCTAAGCCCCTTGGTCTATAGCCGAATTAACCTACTTTCCTTGAGATTTGCAGACCACTGGCTTCGAGAAGTGAAGGACGAGACTATCACATAAGATAAGGCCTGATGACATTTGAAAACAGCTGCCCCTGGCACCAGCAAGTCTGTTCAGGGTCATATGGACATTTGACTAACGGTCTGGGCACCAACTTCTCCTGCACATAAGCCATCTCCCTTTTCCCTCACCTTCCCTTTAACCCTCTGGCTTCTCCTGGAAGATGGTCTTTGGGTTGTTAGTCCACCATCATCCCAGGTTGCGGGCTTTCCGAATAAATCAACCTTCCTGTCCCACCATCACTTGTCTCTCAAGTATTGATTTTCAAGCTTCAAGCAGCTGAACCTGA